>NC_057797.1:74688325-74897510 GCF_018294505.1 Triticum aestivum
GCAACCGCAAGTCCGGCCGGCAGCCGCCGCCTCGCCACTCGCCGCCTCACCGCCGACCGCCGCCTCCCGGCGCCGCCATCGCCACCGCCGGCTCCGGCCTCACCTCGCCCCGGTCTTCTTCTTCCATTCCGGCGACGCCCCTGCTTCTCCGACGAACTCGAGCTCCGGCCGTCGAACCTCGTAACCCACGCGTGAACAGTGCCAGATCTGGATCCGGTTGACCTCTTTTCCCCGAAACCCTAATCTCAATATTTTTTTGCATACTTTGACCTGTCGTAACTCCTCATCCGTAGCTCCGTTTTGGGCATATAGCATATCAAAATGTTCGCCTCAGAGAGTACATCATTTCATTCCATTGCATCATTTTCATTTGAGTTCATCTTGATGCCCGAAATGCTATTAGAAGAGGGCTACTTGAGATAATTGTCAGATCTGCTGCTCCATTTAGATATTTGTCATTTTTGCCATGATTTTTGTGTGCATGATATGCCCATGAGCTCTACATATGTTTTGTTAAGGGTTTTGCCATCTTTCCAGAGGTGCAACCCATGTATTTTTGTGATGTGTGTGGTGACTAGCACAAGCTTGCAAAGTGAGGCATTTGGTAATGCTGTTTTCAGGGACTTAGCATTTCCACTAAGTCTTTGAGCTATTTATCTCATATAGCCATATGTTCATGTTGTTTACTAGTGATCCGTGCCTCTTTTGAGGATGATCAGTAAGGATGTTTTGTTAATCTTGTAGTGCTCTATCCGTCCATGTCTTTGTTTGCAATTATGGAGTACCCTAGCTTGAGTCAATCGAGCTCTACTTTTGTCATTTCATGAATCTGGGCAGATTGTCTACTTGTTAGCGATTTTGCCGGTGATGTTGTAGTTGATTCGTGCATGCTATGCTATTGTTCTTGCCATGTCTAGCTTGAATTTTGTGTATTCTTGATGGGTGTATGCTTAGCTTGTCATGACTTGCTCTGTAGTGAGTGCATCGAGCTCGTAAACATGCCTACTTGATATCTGTTTTCAGCATGCTCCAGTTTTCACTAAGTCTGAGAACTGATTATGTTTTTTGCCATGTTCACATGCTTGCAATTGTATTTTCTGATCCCTTTTGGCTCAAGGTCACTAAGGGACTTTTGTTAAGCTTTTTGAGTAGCTCCATGCCATGTTTTACTTTGCCTTGTTCAGGTCCTATAGCATATAGTTTCCATGCTCCGAAGAGTGCTACCTAATTTGAAATTCCAGACAAGTGTTAATTTCACTAAGTCTGAAATCTGTTTGTCATATGCATTTTTGCCATGCTTGTTTGAACCTGTTAATGGATGAATTGGACGTAGCTCAGCGCTAGAATTTTGTTAAGCATCTTGAATGCATCCCTGCCATGTATTTTTTTGTCATGTTTGGGTGTTGTAGCATGTTCATCTTGTTGCATTTAGATGACTACTTGCTGTAAATCGCAGAACGTGGTCATATTTGAATCGCTTGCCATTTCCAAACCGTAACTCCGTTTCCGATGATCTTTATATCTTTTTCAAGCGATTTCATCTCACCTTTCCAGTGGCACACTTGGATTTCCAAGTTGAGGCCAGGTTCATTCATTCCTTGTCAAATCTTGCATAGGCATCGCATATCGCATCCCGCATAGCATACCATGTTTGCATCATATTGTTTGAGATTTGCACGTGGTTGATTGTGTCCTTGTTGCTTGTTTGTCTTGTTTGGGTAGATCCGGGAGACGAGTTCGCTAACAAGGAGCCCGTTGAGTTTGCTTTCGAGGATCCAGTCAACTCTGACAGCTTTGAAGGCAAGATGATCATACCCTCGAAATCACTACTATCTTTGCTTTGCTAGATGCTCGCTCTTTTGCTATGCCAATGCTACGATGCCTACCACTTGCTTTCAAGCCTCCCAAATTGCCATGTCAAACCTCTAACCCACCATGTCCTAGCAAACCGTTGATTGGCTATGTTACCGCTTTGCTCAGCCCCTCTTATAGCGTTGCTAGTTGCAGGTGAAGATTGGAGACCGTTCCTTGTTGGAACATTATTTACTTGTTGGGATATCATTATATTGCCATGTTATCTTAATACATCTATATACTTGGTAAAGGGTGGAAGGCTCTGCCTCTCGCCTAGTGTTTTGTTCCACTCTTGCCGCCCTAGTTTCCGTCATATCGGTGTTCTGTTCCCGGATTTTGCATTCCTTACGCGGTTGGGTTATAATGGGAACCCCTTGATAGTTCGCCTTGATTAAAGCTTTTCCAGCAGTGCCCAACCTTGGTTTTACCATTTTCCGCCTAGCCTCTTTTTCCCTTGGGTTTCCGGAGCCCGAGGGTCATCTTATTTTAAACCCCCACGGGCCAGTGCTCCTCTGAGTGTTGGTCCACCTGTCAGCTGCCGGTGGCCACCAGGGGCAACTCTGGGCTGGCCTACCCGTACCTAAGAAAATCTGAGTGTGCCCTGAGAAAGAGATATGTGCAGCTCCTATCGGGATTTGTCGGCACATTCGGGCGGTGTTGCTGGACTTGTTTTAACCTATCGAAGTGTCTTGAAGAACCGAGATACCGAGTCTGATCGAAACGTCTCGGGAGGAGGGCTATTCCTTCGTTGACCTTGAGAGCTTGTCATGGGCTAAGTTGGGACTCCCCTGCTGGGATTTGAACTTTCAAAAGTCGTGCCCGCGGTTATGGGCAGATGGGAATTTGTTAATGTCCAGTTGTAGATAACTTGAACCTTAACTTAATTAAAATGAATCAACTGAGTGTGTTACCGTGATGGCCTCTTCTCGGCGGGGTCCGGGAAGTGGACACGGTGTTGGAGTAATGCTTGCACAGGTTGCTCTCTAGTTTCTCGCTCGCGCTTTGCCTTCTCTTCTCACTCTCTTTTGCGAACAGGATAGTCACCATATATGCTAGTCCCTTGCTGCAGCTCCACATATTTACCTTGCCTTACCTATAAGCTTAAATAGTCTTGATCGCGAGGGTGCGAGATTGCTGAGTCCTCGTGGCTCATAGATTACTTCCAAACCAGATGCAGGGCCTGATGATTCCACTCCAGGTGACGCGCTCGAGCTCAAGTGGGAGTTTGACGAGGACTCTCAACGATACTACGTGTCTTTCCCTGATGATCAGTAGTGGTGCCCAGTTGGGGGTGGTTGGGACCGTGTCGCATGTTGGGTTATCTTTTATTTTGGCGCCATAGTCGGGCCATGAGTGTTTGCATGATGTAATGTTATTTATGTACTTGATTGACGTGGCGAGTGTAAGCCAACTATGTTATCTCCCCTTTTATTATCTATATTACATGTGATGATTGCCTAACTTGCGACATATGCCTTCAATGCGATTATGTCTCTAAGTCGTGCCTCGACACGTGGGAGCTATAGTCGCATCGAGGGTGTTACAAGTACATACTCCAAACACAGATGTATATAGACGTATTTTAGAGTGTAGATTCACTCATTTTGCTCCGTATGTAGCACTCTCCCTCGCCCCTCGACCCTCGCCCATGTGGTGGACGTGCAGCAATTCATTCGGTCTCATATAGCCAGAACAATATATACTGCACTACCATTATTGCTCGACTTCCCGAAGAGGCGAAGAGCCAATCGCAAGGTTAATATTTTGGAGATGCCAAGTGCAAGGTTATAGGAGAACGAGTAGTAGGTGCCGCATCATTTATAAATAAAGTTTTTTTTTCTTCAGTGGCACATACGCAATATGATAGGTTCATATGGAGAGAAAGGACGAGGAAACCGCTCCACTATATACATAGTCAGGACAAGCCAGCCTACACGGTTGCTTGTTGGGGTTGCTCTCTTCACACTCTCTCGCACAAAATGACTGTGGCCACATCTCTAACATCCCGGCGGATCACGTCCGCTTGGGAAGGGGTGGATGCTTAGTGTAGATGCGGTGGCCGTCGCCAACGGCGAAAACCCACTGTCGGCACGTCTCGATCAGGGGTCCCCGCCATTCTCTCTCACAAAGCCGGTGAGGTTGCCTTCGTCCCTTGCTCACTGTCACGACGTGGGCAGTTGCCGTCTCCCGCCGCCCTCCTCAAGGTTGAGCTACATCCCTCAGGTACAACTCCCTTTACATCCGGCTTGCACCACTCCTCCAGCTGCCCACATCACTCCATGTGGATATTTCTCTACTTCTTTGCCCCGCACATACCTCTACTGGCTTCTACGTACTATATTTGTGATGAGTTTATGTCTCATCAACTAGTCCCAGTAATCTTATTCTAATCACGCTTGTTCAATTTCTTTGCCATAGGGATGCTCATCTCGATTTTGGTGAAACGCACAAAATGATCCGATGGTCAAAAGGTTGCAAACTTCATTTATTAGGAAGCTCGAACGTTGCCAGCAAATTGAAGCCTGGTCAGGGTTCACGGTTCAAGGGCTAGGGACTGCATGGATCGTTTTTTTCTTTAGCTGCCTCTGTTCCAAAATAAGTGTCAACTTTAGTAGTAGTACAACTTTGTACTAAAGTTTGCACAAAGTTGAGAAACTTATTTTGGAATGGAGGGAGTACGTATTTGCTATGATCTATCAATCATTGAGATGCAATAGCATGCATGTTAGTCTCCTTTGTATTTGATGAAATGTTGCAACGGGCAACCTTGGACGCAAGATACATGTAACAGAAGCTGGAAGCTTCATAGCATTGTACAAATTTATCTCGCTGATAAATTATAGTACGTAATGTACTAGTACTTCCTCCGTTCCTAAATATAAGTCTTTGTAGAGATTTTACCATGAACCACATGCGAATGTATATAGATGCATTTTAAGTGTAGATTCATTCATTTTGTTCCGTATGTACTGGAATCTCTACAAAGACTTATATCTACTAGTAATAGCCAGCCCCCACTACTAGGAATTCTCTATCCTCTCCTTGAGCCACGTCATCAAAATTGATGTAGCCGTTAGATGAAGTAAATCAGTCCATAATAGCCGTCTGATCTTGACATTGAGAGGCTCCGCACTAAGCCACATGCAAGCATGCAGAAATACCGTGCCACATGCATGTGAGTGGGTTTTAAATCAAATCAACATGTCTGCATGCAAGCATGCACCGGTAGCATGCATGTAAGTGAGCTTTTAAGTCCCATTAACATGTCAAAAAGAAAAATATAATCCCATTATGCAGTAGGAGTTGGCTGATCTTTTTTCCTTACGTGGGATGATCTAAATGATGATGGGAGTTTATATAGTTTGGCTACCACACTTGTCATGCGATTATAGAGTTTTTTTTGTTCTATGAAATCGATAATTTTGCGCAGAGATATATACCGTTGTTCTGCGCTAACACGCGGGGACTCATCTAGTAATATTTAGGAACGGAGGGAGTACTATGTAAAGAGTTAGGTGTGGCACGGTGATAGTGTGACGTGGGCCATGTAATCACTGAGCCTGCATGTTTTCACTGCTCTTGCACGTCTTCGCTGTAAGAATGGAGAAAATTGTAATCTAGTAGTAGTATACCTCCTTTTGCCGAAAGTGCGGGACATCCAGCAGTCCTACCACCGCTGTAATAAAGACCAATGAGTCGTCAAATCACATAGACCCAGCAGTAAGTTGGACGGACGAAGCAACCATCACTCTTGCGCTAGTGAGAGGTCGCGTCCGCTCTGCCCGGGCATGAATGCGGCACCGATTCTTTGGAGCGGTGCTGGCCGTTTCGGGCGGGAAGCGCGCGCGGGCGATGGAGGGGCTTTGGGTGGGCCAGGCTGGTCAGGGGCGGGCGTGGCAGCTGTCCGCATGTCCCTACCGAACACGCCCGAAAACGAGAGGATGCACCGACTCTCGCGGCTAAAATCGTACACTACACAACATCTCTCTGTAGGAGTAGGTCGATCTATCGCTCTCTCTAACACACACATGGTGTTAAACACACACACACACACACACACACACACACGCGCGCGCACGCACGCACGCACACGCACGCACCTTGGTCCCGTTGCACCTTCTAACGTGACTTATTACACTTAGACGGAGGGAGTAGTAAGTATACAAGATACGGTGGCACACTGACTTAAGTCGAATACAAGTGCCCAAAATTTGTGTGCATGTTATAATAAGGATTCACTTAAAATAGTACGTGAGCGAACAGAGGGATCAATTGGACAGTGTTCCCGAGTAGTAGCGAGATGTGTGAGGTAAGATACACCGCTGGCGCTTTTAATTTTTCTTATTTATTTGTTTGTTTGACCCTCTGACTGGTGGGACCCAACGTACTACGTGGAGAGAGGTAAGGTGACTAAGGCTGCATTATTTCTGCACCACTATGGATAGTCTTACCACCAAAGCCACATGACACGATTATGATTGAAATCCCAATGACTCCCACACACACAAAAAAACACGGCATGCTTGTCACACGAATGCAGGAATGTATAAAAGGTTATTTCCCTCTCGTTGAACATAACGGGAGGGTTGTGTAGCTGGTTAGCCTGTTCGCTCATCAAACTTGAGGTCTCGGGTTCGATAACTACACTTGAGCATAATTTGTGCCAGGAGGATTCTTTGACTGGTCAAAATGTTTTCTAGGGTTTGCATGCTTCACACTCTCTCTCCAGTATATATATACACGCTGGAGCCTCAGCGCTTGTAGTTGCTCTCTTCACACTCTCTCGCCCTCTCCCGCTGGAGCCTCGGCACTTGTAGTTGCTATCTTCACACTCTCTCGCCCTCTCCAGATCTAAACAAGACTTCGTTGGCCTCTCTCTCCCCTCACTGCTGCTCAAAGAGCCGGCAGGATCCGTCCGCCGGGAAGGGAAGGAGGCTTAACGATGTCGCCGTCGGCGAGGGACTACCGGCGCAGCTGTTCACTTTCCACCTAGCGACGGCGCGGGAGGGCCTCCGACCCCTTCTTCTTCGCCGCCGTCCCGTCGCCCACCAAACCACGCCCCAAGAACCTTAAGGTATAATTTACTTACTCCACATGCATTGCTCTAGCTGCATGTATACTGTTGGGGATATTACTACTGGAGGTAAACCGGCCTTATGTAGTCGGGTTGACTCTTTGGAGATTAGAAGCCCATGAAGATGTAAAGATGATGGCGCTTTACGGAGGGCCCAAAGGCGGGTTACAGTCTGTAAATGTAAACCGGCCTAGTCATGTAACTTGTATAGTAAGATAGAAAGAGAGAGGCCGAACCGGATACGTTTATAAACCGGCTTCGGGACTCTGTAGCCCGGCGGGCATCAGCCTATCTATATAAAGGGACGACCCGGCCGCGGTTTAGGGACAGACAACAACAACTCGAGAGCCAGACAAAGCGGATTCGCTCCCTGGCCTTTGAAACCCTAGCAATACCAATCACAACTAGACGTAGGCTTTTACCTTCATGGAAGGGGCCGAACTAGTATAAACTCCCGTGTCCCCTTGTCCGGTTTAACCCCTTTAAGCTAACTCATTGCGATGGCTCCACGACTAAGTCCTTTCATGAGGACATCTGCCGTGACAAACCCACGACAGTTGGCGCCCACCGTGGGGCTATCGCACGATGGTTTTGAGTTCTTGAAGGGCAGCTTCGATGGACTCAAGGGATACGCTGTGGGCCGGATGACGAAGAGTCGCCGCGGCAAGCTCTACATCGACAATGCAGGATGGGGTCCTGAGGCCGATTCAATCGAATACGGGTACCGGGTCCCCTTTGGTGGGATTCACGTCTTCATCGGCAAGATCGGCTAATTGGCCCCCGAGCCGGACATCTGCACCGACATCATCAAAACGGCTCAGCGTGCAAGTTCTTCGCCGGTTCAGCCTGAGGCAAGGCATGTTTTCGTAGGTGTCGTCCATGGATCAGGGTACGAGGATGGACCGGTGTCTGATGGAGAAACCGTAGTCTGCTCTGATGACGAGTCTTCTGGAGAAACTGAATCGCTTTACCAGTTGCAGGATGGCCGGATTGAGGGAGGATCCAAGGGCAACAGTATTCCGGATTCCCCCGGTCTGCCAAACCGGGCCGCCATCTTCATGGCCGGCACACAATCGGCGCCTCATTCATCTACCGCCGCAGCAATGCTCTCCGGTTCAACGATGGCCACACCAGCAGGGGCAGGAAGCTCGGCGCCACCTCCGGCCCAAGTCTTGTCTGATTTGTTCGACGCTCTGGCAACATTGATGTCCGCGGAGGTAGACGCAGTAGCCAGGGATTAGCAAGATGTGGAGATTGTAAAAGTGAAAGATCAGATAGCCCAGGCTAAAGTGGACCTGGCAGCGGAGAACGCCAGGATGGCTACGGAGCGGGCCGAGTTGGAAGCACATGCTTACCGGATTAGACTGGATCAGAATGCTTCAGAGGAAGTCATGAGAAGAAGGTACCGATCATGTCTCCCATCGTTTTATGAGCCACATAATCTTTTCAACACGCTAGGTACAGGAGCTGGTAACCAACGCACGCTAAACCGGGCGGAGGCGCCGGGAGCAGGAGCGCCGGTTCAACCGCGCACGACGGGCCTGCCTCGCTAGAACAACGTTGTACCATCAACTCCGCCCGGGCATTATTCCAATCCGTTGGACAACATTGTGGCTGCCGCTTCACGCCTGGTGGCCCTCCCAACCGACGGCGAGTCACCAGTTGCAGTGGAAGCGCGTCGGGCCAGGGATCTCCTTCAGACAGCACTAAATCAACAGCAAGCATATTCACACAGCCGTGAGAGGATTCATTCCACTCCCCATCCAAGTCGGAGTTATAGCCGAAACGTGGAAGATGAACCGGCCGTGTCCAGTAGTGCACGCCACCAAAATTCGCCACGAGGGAACAATCCGGCCGGGGGAGGTGCTAATGCGCAAGATGTTGTGGACCATGGTCGTGCACGTCGAGAGGCCGAGTTGACAGCTCGACATGAAGCACGACAGCATACTCCGGTTCACCCCACCGCCTCCGTGGAGCCAGGAGCGATGTTCAGTTCCTTAGGGGTACCGTGTTTAACTCCCGCTTTGCGTAATGTGCGACTACCCAAGGATTTCAAGGGACCTCGTAAGGTACCAAATTATACCGCCGATTTGCAGCCAGAGGCGTGGGTGGAGAGCTATGAGATGGCTATGGAGATGTTAGATGTGGACGAGGCAGTGTGTGCTAAATATTTCACCATGATGTTGGAAGGAACAGCTCGCACTTGGTTGAAGAGCTTGCCAACCAACTCTATTGGATCATGGGTCGAACTGAAGCACCGGTTTATCCAGAACTTCAAGGATACGTGTAAGCAGCCAATGTCAATTGTAGATCTGACCGCTTGTGTCCAAGAGGAAGGGGAGTCCACGACCCATTGGGTCAAACGGGTCTCGGCGATTTTGCATTCCTTAGATCGTATCAATGCAGACACCGCAGTTTTAACATTAGAGGGCAATTGCCGTTTCAAACCGTTGAAACAGAAGTTGAGAAGGCTCAAACGCCACTGCAACGACATGTCGACACTCATGGCCACTTTGGTTAAATATGCCGATTCAGATAATACCAAGGATCCGGATTCAGAGGAGGACAAACCGGAGAAGGGTAAGAAGAGCAGCAATGCCAAGGGCCAACAACACAATCCGGCGGGCCATGGAAACACGGGTAAGCGCAAGGCCGACAGTGGTTCGGACTTTGTCGCAAATACCAACGCGCAGGAGAATGGCCAGCGTTGTAAAGGCAAGCAGCCCCAAAGGGGTGGAGGTCCAGGCAACAATTTGGAGCGTTTCTTAAATCAGCCCTGTCCAAAGCACGGATCGAAGGAGAAACCGGCATCACATCTCTGGAAAGATTGTTATATCATGCGGGATTTCAAGAATTCCAATATGTTCCAATATGACAGCGGCCCGCCCGGCGGTTCAGGAGGAGGTTTCCACGGGCCGGGTTACGGAGGTGGTGGTTCCAGTTCAGGGTTTCCAGGCAATCAAACCGGACACGTCAATCAAGGACACCAAGGCAACCAGGGAGGTTACAACCATCAGGGGAGTCAGCAGTCGGGTTATCAGAGCAATCCCAAACAGCTGAACAGCGGGCAATATCATGTCTTCACTACTAGTTTGTGCAAACGTGATCAGAAGCTTCACAAAAGGGCAGTCAACTCTGTTGAACCGGCAGTACCTCAGTATTTACGCTGGTCGGAGCAACCTATTTTGTGGAGCAGAGAGGATCACCTGCCCCGGGTTGATAATCCAGGTCATTTGGCCTTAGTGGTAGCCCCTCAAGTTGGGGGATACAGGTTCACTAAAGTGCTCATGGATGGGGAAAGTAGTATCAATATTTTGTATTATGATACATTCCGCCGTATGGGGTTGACAGATAAGGATCTTAAACCGTCGAATACAGTATTTCATGGTGTGGTGCCTGGTAAGTCTGCATATCCTGTTGGTAAGATAGCTTTGGAGGTAGCTTTTGGAGATGACTACGATTCAAGGTCAGAAACATTGACATTTGAGGTGGTGAAGATCAAAAGTCCGTACCACGCCTTGTTTGGGCGGCCGGTTTATGCTAAGTTTATGGCAAGGCCATGTTATGTTTACCTACAGCTTAAAATGCCAGGTCATAAGGGGACTATCACAGTACATGGAAGTAGAAAGATTGCTTTGGAGTGTGAAGAAGGCGATGTGGCTTATGCTGAGTCAGTTTGTGCCACGGAGGAGTTAAAAATCTATAAGGAGCAAGTTGATCCGGCAGACATGACCTCCTTAAAAAAAGCCAACTACGGAACATGATCCAGCATTGAAGTTCAAATCAGCTACGGACACTAAGATGGTTGACTTTGTCCCTGGTGATTCATCCAAACAGTTCAGCATCAGTGCTAACCTGGATCCCAAATAGGAAAGCGCGCTCATCGAGTTCATCCGTGAGAATCGGGACATCTTTGCATGGAAACCTTCTGACATGCCATGTGTACCGAGAAAACTCGCTGAGCACACACTCAACATTGATTCTAAATTCAAACCAGTCCGACAGTTCCTCCGCCGTTTCAACGAGGAAAGACGCAAGGCCATAGGTGAAGAGGTAGCCCGTTTGTTGGCTGCTGGGTTTATTGTTGAAGTTTTTCATCCAGAGTGGTTAGCCAATCCGGTGCTGGTTCTTAAGAAAAACGGCACTTGGCGCATGTGTGTGGATTACACAGATTTAAACAAGGCTTGCCCTGCAGACCCCTTTGCTCTCCCTCGCATTGATCAGATAATTGATGCTACGGCGGGTTGTGACCGTTTGTGTTTTTTGGATGCTTACTCTGGTTATCATCAAATCAAAATGGCAGTTAAGGACCAGGAGAAGACGGCCTTTATAACTCCCTTTGGAGCCTTCTACTATGTTTCCATGCCCTTTGGACTCAGGAGTGCCCAGGCAACTTACCAGTGATGTGTTCAGAATTGCCTTCATAAGCAAAATGGGCGCAATGTTCATGCGTATGTAGATGATATTGTGGTCAAATCCAGAAAGGAGGGGACATTGATAGATGATCTACGGGAAACCTTTGACAATCTCCGGGTTTATAAGATGATGCTCAATCCGGAGAAGTGTGTTTTCGGTGTCCCGGCAGGCAAGCTCTTAGGCTTTCGGTTTCAAACAGAGGCATTGAGGCTAATCCGGAAAAGATTGCAGCAATTACGTCCTTGGCTAAACTGGCGTGTATTAACGATGTGCAACGTCTGGCCGGCCAGATTATAGCCTTGAGCCGGTTTATCAGCCGCCTTGGAGAGAAGGCCATCCCCTTATATCAGATGCTCAAGAAAACGGATAACTTTGTCTGGAGTGAGGCAGCTGATAAGGCGTTTGAAGATCTGAAGAGGCAGCTAGTGGAACCGCCCGTGCTGGTAGCACCGATCGATAAAGAGCCATTATTACTATATGTGGCTACTAATGCCCGGGCTGTCAGCGTAGCCATTGTGGTAGAGCGCAAGGAGCCTCACAAAGAGTATCCGGTTCAACGGCCAGTTTATTATATCAGTGAGGTGCTCATTGAGTCAAAGCAGAGGTATCCGCATTGGCAGAAATTGGTCTATGGGGTGTTTATGGCAAGCCGGAAGCTCAGACACTATTTTCAGGGCCATCCTATCACAGTGGTCAGTTCAGCTCCTCTGGGCGACATCATTCAAAACAAAGAGGCAACTAGCCGGATTGCCAAGTGGGCCATTGAGCTTGGACCTCACGGGCTCAAATATATACCCCGCACGGCGATCAAGTCCCAGGCACTCGTAGATTTCATCAATGATTGGACGGAGTTACAGGCACCTGAGGAGAAACCTGATAATACATATTGGACTATTCATTTTGATGGGTCCAGATAGTTAGAGGGTTCAGGGGCTGGAGTCGTATTAACTTCCCCACGAGGTGACAAGTTTTGTTATGTCCTCCGTTTAATGTTCCCTTGTACTAACAATGCAGCTGAATATGAGGCTTTACTCCACGGTCTTCGGATGGCTAAAGAGATGAATTTGAGCTGGGTTAAATGCTTCGGCGATTCAGATCTAGTGGCTCAGCAAGTGTCTGGAACTTGGGATTCTAAGGACCCACTCATGGCTGCATATCGGCAAGAGGTGGACGCCGTGGCTGGTCACTTTAAAGGTTATCAGGTGGACCATATAGATCGACGAAAGAATGAAGCGGCGGACGCTTTAAGTCGTCTTGGCTCCCAACGTAAACCGGTTCCGCCCAATGTCTTTCTTGATGTATTGCACAATCCGTCAGTCAAAATACCAACCGAAGAAGATTTGGCTATTCCTGATCCGGAGGCTCAGTTGGTGGCAGCTCTGCATGCCATACCGGATTGGATGATCCCATATCTGGATTGCATGAACCGAGGCGAGTTACCAGCTGAGGAAACGTTGGCTCGGCAGATAATCCAGCATTCCAAGTCCATGACCATACTCAATGGGGAGTTACATCATTATAGTGCTTCAGGAGCAATTCAGCGATGTGTTTCTCCTCAAGAAGGTTGTGAGAATTTGCGAGAAATTCATGAAGGGGATTGCGGTCACCACGCCGGTTCAAAGTCGTTGGTTGCTAAAGCTTTTCGTCATGGTTTTTACTGGTTGATGGTGCATGCTGGTGCGGAGGATTTAGTCAAAAGATGTGATGGATGTCAAAAGTTTGCCCGCCGTGCGCATGTTCCGGCTCAAGAGTTGCGGATGATTCCAATTACGTGGCCGTTTGCAACTTGGGGGCTGGATATGGTTGGACCCTTCAAGCGCTCCAAGGACAAGAAGACCCACCTATTAGTAGCAGTTGATAAATTCACTAAATGGGTAGAGGCAGAGCCAGTCAGCAAGTGTGATGCAGCCACGGCGGTTCAATTCATCAAAAAGGTGATATTCCGGTTTGGCTTTCCACATAGCATTATAACAGATAATGGTACTAACTTATCAAAAGGAGAGATGGAAGAATTCTGTCAACGTGAGCACATCCGGCTTGATCTAGCATCAGTGGCTCACCCCCAATCTAATGGTCAAGCGGAAAGGGCAAATCAAGAAATTCTACGGGGTATCAAACCAAGGCTTATGGTTCCCTTAAAGCAGACGCCGGGTTGTTGGGTCGAGGAGCTACCTTCTGTGTTATGGAGCATCAACACCACACCCAATAGGTCTACAGGTTTCACGCCTTTCTTCATGGTTTATGGAGTGGAGGCGGTTCTTCCTAGTGACATCCGTCACGATTCGCCCCGTGTGGCAGCTTATGTTGAAGCTGATAATGAGAAGGGACGTCAGGATTCTCTGGACCTGTTGGATGAAGAGCGGGATCTTGCAGCAACACGTTCGGCAATTTATCAACAAGATCTCCGACGTTATCACAGCCGCCGGGTTAAAACTAGAACCTTTCAAGAAGGTGATTTGGTGCTCCGGCTCATCCAGGACCAGACTGATATGCACAAGTTATCCCCCCCTTGGGAAGGACCCTTTGTGGTCAGCAAAAATCTGCACAACGGATCCTACTACCTCATTGATGTTCGAGAGCATGAAGACTCACGTCAATCGGAGGAGGAGACAAAGCGGCCATGGAACATAGCTCTCCTTCGGCCTTACTATACTTGAAGCCATAGGCTCTTCACCTGTACATATTTATGATAGTATATATACCATATAATAAACCGGAGCCTCCGTTATAAGCGGGGTATCTGTTCTTCCTTATATCATATGTGTGCTTTTCCAAGTTAACGGTCAAAGCGGAGTCTTTGTTAAACCGGCTTTAGCAGTTGCATAAAGATAAAGAAAATCACTAGGGGGCTTGGTCATGTTTGAACCATAGCTACACCTCTTGATAGGCATTTCAGCCACACAAGGAAAAAAATTGGAGCCAAAGAGAGTATGGTACACAGTACAAACTCAAACATAGGCACACGTTGAGCATCGCTCGCAAAGTTACTTGGGGGCTCTTTTTTGCAAAACAATAAAGAGTTTGAAAGGACCCTTGTAATTGACTATCAAGCCACGGCTTGGAAGCCTGGTGTATTCACCTAAAACCCCAGGTTAACCTGCCTTCATCAAGTAAGCCACTCCTATCCAGGTAATCCTGGCATGACCCATCGAACGTGTGACAAGTCAATCTTTCACAGACCCTGAACTTGTCACAGTTAAAACGATGATTGGTTAGTTGGAGGCGCATCTTAAAAGGCTTTGTTAAATGGTTTAACTCAGAGGCCTGGCAGCCCATGAAAAGCCTCGATTTGGAGCCTGGCAGCTTGTAAAAAGCCTCACATATTTTCCTATTTGAATTTTGTTTGTTGACAATCATAAGTATTTTTTGATAAACCGGCGTCCTTGACCTGGCTTGCTTTCCAACCACCAGTTATTGGCACATAATCAATTATAAACCGGTGGTCATTGACCTGGTCTGGTTTGATTAAATCACCAGTGTTATAAAGAAAATCCAGTGCTTATACCGGTCTGGTTTAATAGATAGACCGACATTATGAAGATGAAATTACCAAACGTATCGGGTTGGTGTTAAACACCTTTGTTGTATACATGTTTGGTCAATCAATGAGATATGTTCTGTACATTATTTTTTCTACAAACACTTGATCATTCAGCTAAAGTACTATATACTTCTTGGATATTATGACATGTTTGGCGGTAAACCGCCAGACACTTTTAAGTTTTTTGGACCCGGGAAGGCAAGTCATCATAGGCTATGCATAAAATATATCCTGAAGGGCGGCATAGATTATCACAAAGCGTTATGAAACATGCTCGATGGCATGGCAGATAAACAAAGTTTCAGCTATCCTATTACATGAAGCTTCAAAGCGGTTCAAACAGTGCCATTGTTTTTCACAGTAGCCATATAAACCGGCGACCAGATCAAGACTCTTCATCACGACGGTTTGACGGTTGCGGATCAGTTGGTGATTGGCACTTCTTCATCCCTCCCCAGCCGCTGGAAATCAGATGTTGACTAGTCGATTCCGGTTAAAGCTTGGAACACTGCCTCCTCATGGATAAGGTCAGAAGGGTTAATTCAGGGGCATAAGTGTGCTTACGAATCGGAGGCACATCGACTTCATGGATATCGGTCGGCTGTCTTTTCCCTTCTGCATCATAAAACGGTTGAAAATGGGACAAATCGGTGTCCTCAGCCAATTTGCTTGCCGCTGGCCGCATCTGTTTGGTTAGCCGCCGAAGATCATCATTGTCAAAGTTTGAACCATCTTCTTTAACACCTGGATATCCTTTAATGATATCCTCCGCTTCAAGGTCTGGAATCCAGGCTTTGGCTTGAATAAGGGCGGTTAATGCTCCTGCCCTCGCAGCGGCTCTTTTCAACTCACCAATACGCACCGGTAACATGCCCGGCTTCTCAAGGGTCTCCTTAATCAACGTTGGCGCCGGTTTGTTATAAGCCGCTGTACTAATGGCTCGCTGAGATCCAGAGTATAGTTGCTTAACCAATGTATATGCCGCTTTGAGCTTCATCCGCATATCTGCACCAAGATGAGTGATCCGAGTTCCTGCCAAAGATTTTATCAATATTTTGGTCAGTTTTAAGATTCATTGACTGGTGCAACATACATAAGCAGACACTTACCAAAGATAGCAGAGGTCATAGCATTGATTTGGCGCTTCAAACCGGCTAGTTCTTCAACCACCGGTTTTAGGGCTTCCTCGGCATCTACAGCTCTTTTGGTCAAACCGGCTTTTTCGGTTTCCCATTCAGCACGGTCTTGGTTGAAGGATTCTTTCAATTTTTCCATTCCGGCCAGGGCCTGTGTCAGCTCCTCTTTGGCTTTTGCAGCTTCGGCTTGTTGAGACTTCACATTTTCTTGCAAGTCAGAGTTTTGGGCATCTTTGCTTCTCAGTTCAGCCTGCAACATTGAAGGTATATTCAACAAAACAACATATTTATGCACTAAGTATAAAGCATATAACAAGTTATCCACTTCATACTTGGGGGCTAATGCCTATTTGCTCTCAAATACTACCCTTTATACAAGTCTCCAGAACAATGCAAGCATCATCCTTGACACTTGGGGGCTAATGTACGTTTGTTCTAAACTGGCGCTATGGATTAAAAACCGGATTAACTTGTCAAGTTAAACCGGCCTTTGGGTGCTATGCTACAGAACGTTATCTAATTTTTCAAACATGAGTCCTATCTATGATTGAGGACACGCCTTCGCAAGGATCAATGATGAAGTGTCACAAAGATCTGGTTTATGATTAACAATCATAAAACGGCTCTTGGAGGCTACTTGGAATAGTATTTCAGCTATAAATCAACGTGCAAGGGGGAAGTATTTACCTCGTATCGTTCTTTCATCAAATTCACCAAACCGGCTTCATAATCCCGGTTTGAGTGCAGACGGTTCAAGAAGCCGGAATGAAGCTCATCAGTGTTAAGATGAGCATAGTTTGATAAGTCGCTGCTCCATTTTCCTTTATCCCTAGCAATTTGCTCTTCTTTGGCACTATGCTGAGCCAAAATGACGGGATGACCAGGAGAGTTGTGGCTATTCCAGTAATAATAACATCATCACCTTGGCCTTCAGGATTTTTGGTGGATGATGATGGAATTTCAGTGTCTTTCATTGGATTAGCCCGGTTTGGTTCTGCCGGTTCAGTATCAGGGGCGGCAGGCTCGGCATCTGTTGGTTTGTCAGTATGTTGGCCGTCAAGGGATGGATCATCAAAAGTTGTTTCAGGATGGAGGCCTTCCGGTTCACCAGTCTACTCCGGTTCACCTCTTGGTTCTTCTTCTTCGGCAACAGGGTCTTCTGGCGGATTGGTGACCCGCGCGTTCTTGCTGGGTTTGGCTTTGGCCCTGCAAACAGAATAAAAAAGGGTTAACATCCTGTTCAAAAGATGTAGGGCGCATTGAAAGGAAAGGTTTTTCATAACTCACCCAGCCACAGTTTTCAAAGGGGGGAGTTGAGTTGCTGTCGATTCACCAGAAGAGGAAGGAGGTGTCACCTAATAATTTGAATCAGACGGATTAAGAGGCTGTCTGAAATAACCTGCCTTGGGATAAGAATGGTCAGAAGTAGGAGAGACCTCAGACCGGCGCTTCCGAACCAGAGTATCAGGTAAACCGGCAAAGGTGACCTATTGGCCACTGTGCCGGGTTGTCCGGCAAGCTTCATGCTGTTGAGTCTTCAAAATAAATGTTGGATCCAAGTGAGCAAGAGGATGAGAAAAGCTTACTTTCCGGATTGTTTGGCGAGTTTTTTGCATTGGCATAGAGTCAGAACCGGAGGAAAGGGTAATTACCTCTACGTCCTCAGCCTGACTAGCTTCTGCCTCCTCCTGAGGAAGATCATTGTTAACAAGATGCATAAAAAGAGAGCCAAGTGAGTCAAGTTCTACCTCAACTTCTGGGTCATCAGTATCATCATCAAGTTCCATATTAATCCGGTCAGCCGTTTTCCGCTTTGACGTCCGTTTTACGGCTTTGGTCTTCAGGCGGGTTGGTTTGACCACTTTATCTCCAGTTGGCTTTGCCGCTTTCTCTATGGATTTTCGTTTCCAGAAATGGTAATCACCCTATATATATAAGGAAGAAGGGTTATAGCTTGTATAAGTCAAAGATATTAGAGATGAAGAGGAAGTGTAATGCTTACAGCAGGCAGTTTGTTCTTGGTGTAGAAGGGACTCAAACTGGTTTGACTGCAGACCAGTTCCGATTCATTCAGAATTTTCTTTACACCTTTGGTAACTTCTTCCTCAGATAAATGGATGTTGCAGTGGCGTTGAGGATCGTCAACTTCGCCAGTATATTCGCACATTAAACCGGGACGCCAGCTTAGTGGCAAGATACTCTAGGATATCCAACAACGCACAAAATCCACGCCTGTTAAACCGTTTGCCATAAAGGCCCAGAGCTTGGTGATTTGAGGAGCGTATTTTGCCCTTTCTGAAGATCTCAGGCGTTGTGGCATTGGGTGAGTATTGGATAATCTATGATCACGGAAGCTGGGGAGGGGATTTTCATCCTCAGGCGAAGTGTCTCTGCAATAGAACCATGTTTGGTTCCATTCCTTTGGGTGGCTATGGTGTTTGGCATGAGGAAATTCCACTTCTTTCCGCTTTTGAATCGAGACACCACCAAGCTCTGTGTTCGGTCCATTCACAAACTCTGTGCGCCGGATTAAGTGAAAGAAATCCCGGAACAATTCTGCAGTTGGTTCTTCTTGTAAATAGGCTTCACAGAAGACATGGAAATTACATAAGTTGGAGACTGAGTTGGGACCAATATCTTGTGGATGCAGTTGGAATCTGGCAAGTACATCTCGATAAAATTTTGACCCTGGCGGTTTGAAACCACGGCCTTTATGGTCAACAAAGATTACCACCTCGCCTTGTCTTGGGGTTGGAGGATTCTCTGTTCCTGGAACTCGCCATTTGATCTCAGTTTTCTTAGGCAGAGAGCCGATGCTAACCATCTCATCCAATTGATCCTCAGTAACCCGGGAACGAGCCCAGTTGCAGGCAGTGAATTGTTTGGCCATTGCAAAGCGAACAAACTGAAAATGAAAGGCCGGTTTATAAATTACGCATGATTATACACAAGAGACAAGGGAGTAAGAAACATACTAATATGATAAATGGTACAACCCGGAGACTAGTATAATGAGAAAGAAAGGTAATGCTAGCGCAGGATTGATCAGACACTGTTAAACCAGAGCATTATTATGAAGGTAACATGCTTTTCCGGTTTATCAGAGGGCTAATGGCATAGACTATTTATACAATGTTAAACCGCTTATATTGGTGCGAGGAGAAACGGATCTCACAGGAACATAGAAACAGATCTCATAGTGAATTATAAAACTTTCGGATCTAAAGATAAGACAGAAAAGCAAAAATAATTGGATCTTGAAGAGGTACAGAACCGAAGCAATTTTTGACAGACTAGATCAGTTCTTTGCGCATAAGGATTTGTGATGACCATGGTAGGTAAGCTACGGGAAGAGATGCATCAAGCATGAAGTGTCCATCTATTAAAGGAAGAACAGGGAAGAATAGCACTGATGAACTTCGGAAGAACTGCGAAGAATGAAACCCTAGAATAGATCTATGGTGAAAAAGCAGAGAACTTACTGGAGCTGGTGAGGAAGCGGAAGGGCGCCGTAGTTTTCTGGTGCGTTCAGGGCGATGCAGCGGCCAAGGTGGGAGCAGAGATGATGGTAGACGGTGGCGGCGGAGTTCCAGAAGCTGAGCGGCGCGAGGAAGACGATGCGAAGAGGCACGGGGGGGACGGTGAAAATGACCCCTCGGTCCTATTTATAAGGCGAAGTGAAAAAATGGCAAATACGGGAATCGAGGAGCCCAAAAAATGGATAAGTTAATAATGGTGTTGCCTCGATGACTGGATATATATTAAATGAAGGAAATCTCCGACATCAACGGATGGATGACGTCAGGACGGTTTAACGTAATTTTGAAGTATGAGTCACGGCGGTTTACAACATCAAAAATGAAGATAAGAGAGAAGATTTTTTCTAAAGTGTGGAAGATTGACATGAACAAGTTCAAACCAATCTAGGGCCTAATGTTGGGGATATTACTACTGGAGGTAAACCGGCCTTATGTAGCCGGGTTGACTCTTTGGAGATTAGAAGCCCATGAAGATGTAAAGATGATGGCGCTTTACGGAGGGCCCAAAGGCGAGTTACAGTCTGTAAATGTAAACCGGCCTAGTCATGTAACTTGTATAGTAAGATAGAAAGAGAGAGGCCGAACCGGATACGTTTATAAACCGGCTTCGGGAGTCTGTAGCCCGGCGGGCGTCAGCCTATGTATATAAAGGGACGACCCGGCCGTGGTTTAGAGACAGATAACAACAACTCGAGAGCCAGACAAAGTGGATTCGCTCCCTGGCCTTCGAAACCCTAGCAATACCAATCACAACTAGACATGGGCTTTTACCTTCATCGAAGGGGCCGAACTAGTATAAACTCCCGTGTCCCCTTGTCCGGTTTAACCCCTTTAAGCTAACCCGTTGCGATGGCTCCACGACTAAGTCCTTTCACGAGGACATCTGCCGTGACAAACCCACGACATATACCATGAATCTAGGACGTGGTTCAAAGAGGAAAGGAGTGGGGGAAGTAGTGGGAAAAGTTGTATATAGCATGAATCTAGGACGTGGTTCAAAGAGGAAATGAAGGGGGAAAGTTGTATAGCATTAATCTAGGACGTGGTTCAAAGAGGAAAGGAATGGGGGAAAGTTGTGGGGAAAGTTGTATCGCATAAATCTAGGATGTGGTTCAAAGAGGAAAGGAAGGGGAGAAAGTACTGGTTCAAAAAGGAAAGGAAGGGACAAGGCTGTAGAGTTTGAGCAGGACTAGATTTGTTGCGCTCACATAGGGAAAGGAGTCTAAAGATAACAAAATTGGGACCAACACAAATATGCTCCTTGGTTGTTTGTTCTTTGTTGCAACAGACTGTGCATGACAACAGTACATCGGTAGATGCACATGGTGCTGGTGCGTCCACTGTCCTGTGCAACACATTAGCTGTTGTTAATCTAAGGCCCTGTTTGGTTAAAAACTCCCTAGTCCCTACTTGCTGGGTTCCAGGGACTAAACATGGACTAGAGGTTATTAAATGACATGCTAAAAGACCATGTTACCCCTAGTAATGAACTAATAGAGACAAGGTGCGATGTGTGGCAGGGGCAACTGTTGGAAAAAGTCCCAAAAAGACTCCCTCAGGTCTTCTTTCTTTAGTCCCAAATGCCCACTTTTAGTCCCTAAAAGTCCCTCCTCTTTGGTTTAGATGGGACTGACACAGAGTTTTTTAGTCCCTACACCAAAATGTCCCTGTAAACAAACACCCTCTAATAATGCCACTGGAAAATTGATGCAATGCCACAGTTAAAAGCAAATTACATGTTTAACAAATTTTATTGTTAATATAATCTCTATGTTAATATTAATCAATGCCACCGTTTGAGAAATGCTACTGTCTTGCTTTCTTTCCCATTTAGATAAGGTAGATTCTTCTTTTTGTTGGCTTCTGTGTCATCCATCGTTATTGACCACTAATTGTTTCCTTTGCACGTCTGTGTAAACAGGGTTATCTGCTTCACCTCATTGCCATTGTGACCTTTTGTTGCACTGCACAAAACACTTTTGTTTTAAGAGTGTTTTGTGCAGTTCAACCAAAATGTCACACCGACAACGTTGCTTGATTACTTGATCTTAGTGGAACTGCACAAGTGGAGATCTTACTTCCTATCCGTTAAGGCGAATTTGGTTCAGATCTTCTTCTTATGAGTTATTTGAATTCCGCATCATGAGAGGTCAGTACTAGACTTCTTTCACATGATTCTGCAGTGTGCATTCATATGTTGTGCTACTTGTACGATAATGTTGCTTGATTTTAATGAACTGCACAAATGGAGACAAGACTTCCAATCTGTATGTGCACCGTAATATCCCATTGAGGTAAGATAAGGATATTTCACAACTGCTGGCATGTATTTTGCCACTTTCATCAGAAAATTAAGTTTAGTACTATACTTGTGCTCCCTAATTGACATGCCAAATCTTACATTGAAGCCGGAGCTTGTTTGTTATTGAACCAAGTGATGAAGGGGAAGAACAAGGGGAAGAAAAACAAAAATCAACTCCCGGTGCTGTAATGAAGCACTGGAAGTGTGATGACACAAGTAATGATATAGTTTTGCATCTTAATTTATTGCTATGGCTGGAATGAGCAATTGTTTTGCCACTGATTTGATGCCACTCTTAATGTAATATGTAATTATCTCTACTTGTGCAAACAGGGATCTTCTTTGAAGATACCATATATTTTAGTGGAACTGCACAAGAAGATGTTGGAAACATTAAACTAACCGAGGAGTATATAGTAAGCATGGCCACCACCGTAGATAGCAACAGATGGTTCCGGAGAATTGCTTCATCTGTATGCTCTACACAATAAGCCTCCTGACAAAGGTTGGTACTCGCCCACTGATTTCATCCATATGATTGAGCTTTGTCATCTCTATTGGTGTTGTGCTACTGTTTAGATACTGTCATGAAAAAGTGGTATTATCCTTGAGAAGTGCTTCATCTGTGCTATTTTAAATATTTCCTTTCCTTTTTTTCGAGCAAACAGTGATGCTAGCATTTAGTAGTCCTCTTGTCTTTGCACAACAGGATCATCTTCCTCCGAAGAAGAATATGGAGTATGTGAAGTGACTAGTTCCGATTATGCTAGGATGAAGAAGCCATGTCTATCTTATCATCAGAAGGAGCGGTTGAAGGATGGTTACATTACTCCCCACAAGACCAAACTAACTTTAGCTCAGAAGGACTGACAAAATCTCCATTTTTTTGCTGTGATGCGCGAGTACAATGTTGTTCTAGGATTCTTTCTGGTGAGTTCCATTTTTCTAAAAGTGTGCTCTACATGGACCATGTATGTGCCTGTTGAAACTGTCAATTCGTAGTACAGTTTGCTCTATACTAATCACTTTTTTGTATTTGTGCAAACAGGGGTGCTCAGCTTGATTTCAATGGGAACTGCACAAAATGTTCATCAATACATCGAATCATTCATTTCCACCACAAGAAAGGAGGTGCCGATAAGTTCAAGGCGTTGCAACATATAAGGGCGAAATCATACAAGCTACGCGCGAATTTGGTTGATTTTGGTGGAACTGCACAAAAAGAACAGCTGGTTTATTTAGCACGAGGTGCCATGTCATGCCCAAACTGATGGCAAACCCTGCCCATTCCACAATCGTAGGCATTTGATATTTTGGAATGGGACAACCTTGTCAAATTTTCCTCATTGATTTTAGCAAGACATGCGTTTGATATTTTCGAATGGGATGCCCTTTGCTGTCAGCAGCGTCGATCATTTTTTCTTTATTCTTTAGTTGTGAAGTAAATATTGCCTCTGACATGTGAGTCACTGAGATGCATAATCATCGATTGTTTTGAATGTTCTCTATGAATTGCCAGTCCTGTGTGTTTGATTGCAATGTACAGAAATGCTAAAAAGTTTCTCAAACTCTTTGTACTCCTTCTCTTCCTTTTTACTTCGCACGTTGTGAAAGTGCATACTTTTTTGTATAAGATTGGTCAAAGTAGAGATACTTTGACTGCAGACAAAACTTGTATGCAGACTAGAAAGGACCGGAGGGAGTACATGTGAAACTGCTGCAAACGAGGTGATCACCCTGGGAATAATGCTAGTATGTATTGTTTTGCATGTTCATCCAATGCCAGTGATACAGGAATTCGAATTAATCAAAATAAATTCATTCATACACGGTCGAATATCATATAAACATGCCAGATTTCATTACATTTCATACATTCTTCAACTAAAAAGGGGTGCGCTGGAGGTATAATTAATTAACCGAAGCTACCCACCTGTGTCCCGCTGAGCTGAACAGAAGCTTCAGTGACTTAACTGCAGGTGCAGTTGCGTAATTGACATGTGGCCTGTTGGGCCCACGTGTCAGTCAGCCAACTGCACCAGCAGTTAAGTAGAAGCAGCGTTATTCTCCAGCAGAACTCCCCGAATCCACATCGCCGCCAAGAACCTAACCGGTCGTCAATGGTCAACCCGCCTAGCTTGGCTTCAACAGGAGGGTAGCAGCGGTGGCCTTACTTGGACCCGAGCGGCGGCGACCTACCGTGTTCTACTCTTCCTCGTTTTCTGTGTGGCGCGGCCACGTTGGCAGCAGGGCGGGGCCTCGGCGGAGCCGGCGATGTCCTCTGTCTCATTGCCGGCGGGCGGCGCCTCAGCGGAGCGGTGGAAATCCTCTCTCGCGTTGTCGGCAGGGTGGGGCCTTGGCTGAGCCGGCGATGTCCTCTGCCTCGTTGTTGGCGGGGCGGGGCCTCGACAGAGCCGGCGGTGTCCTCTGCCTCATTGTTGGTGCCACGGGGCCTCGGCGGAGCAGGGCCTCGTCGACGCCAGCGGAGCGGGGACTCGTCGGAGCTAGCATTGTCCTCTGCCTCATCATGGTTCTCGCCAAACAGCGCCTCGCCCGCTTCATCGCCCTCTTTGCTAGCCTTTTTGTAGGCGGCCGCAGCCTTCGCCACCTGCATACGATACCGCCAGTGCTCGAGGCGGCTCTTGCGGGCGAAGCGGTATGAGTCGAGCAGCGCCTCCTGCTCCGCCCGCTCCGCGATGATCTGCTCCTCCGCCTGCAGGTTCTCCTGGAGGAGATGGTGGTTGTAGGCGGCGTCGGCCTGCGCCTCCCGAAACTGCTCCTGACGCATCTGCCTCACACTGTCCATATATTGGGCACGGGCCTCGCCGATGGTCATGATGCAATGCACCGGCAAGGATGGAGTGGAGGAGGGGGTTGGCGCCGGATCATCGACTACCACGTTCTCCATTGGGACGTCGTCGTCCTCCGGCTGCCTGCTGGCCAGCCGGTCGGTAGCAATGGCTGCCATCTCCTTGTGGTCCGTCGTCCGCCCGTACCGAAGAGCGCTGGAGCACGAGGAAGCCATGGTGGGCAGTAGTGGTGTGGACAGGAGAAAGGGAACGGATGCGGATGACTACGGCTATGGCCGGCGCAGCAGTTTATATAGCAATGGTGGGCGGGCGGAGGGACGGACGTGTGGTGCCGGAGTAGCCGCCTCGGCAACCACGTATCATTAATGTGGGCGGCAGATGGACGGACAGACGACACTTGTGTCGTTTGAAGGCGGAGCAATCGCCTGCACCGGGAAGCGGGACGGGCGGCGCTGACTGTTTCAGGCGGAAAGCGCGCAGGCGAGGAGATGACTTTACTTGGAGAGGATGACAATGGGGACCCACCAGGTCCATAGCCTTACGTACACAAGTGCCTCAATATTATATATATATATATATATGTGTGTGTGTGTGTGTGTGTGTGTGTGTGTGTGTATAAATCTATACTCCCTCTGTCTAGGTGAATAAGTCGTATTAGAAGGTGTATCACGACCTAGGTGCAAGCAGATTGGTGGAAAAGAAGAATATTTCTCTCTTCTAAACACAACATTTAATCACAGCAGTTAAGAGGATGCCTTATTAGCTACCCATGCAGGCCATCGTAATTCATAGCATGCAAAGCGCTTTTATTTCTTGCCTAATAACCGCATGGACGTGCTGCATGCATTGGTCCTTGCCCGAGCAAAAAAAAGGAGGAAAGGGGTTTCCACGGGAGACAACGAGGCAGAGGTGGAAGCGCTCGCTGGAGTAATTTATTTTTCTTCCCCCTGGTTTCCTGACATCATGGTCCCACACCATTGTCAACCTATGTAGTAGTCAATAAACAAGAGAATTGCACAAGAAGCGGCCGACAGCTGGGACCAAGCAGCTCGAGCAGTATTTGTGTTTTTGAGGTGCGAGCACTGCTGAGTTTTTCGATGTTTAGCCCAGATATTAATTTTTTTTCCTCTGAACAACAACGAAAACATCGCTACAGGTATTAACTGGGCGGGTTGTGGCCCGTCTAGCCCAGGCCAGATATCCAGCCTAGATATTAAATTTTTTTCAAGCTGAAAATGGCTAGCCCAACTATACTTTTTTTAGGAATACCCAGGCAAGGTCAAGTTGTTATTCTCTGCCCCGCTGGGTTTTCTAAGAGGGATGCATTAGGCTTAACAAGAAAATGGGCTATAAGAAATAATAAATGGGATGTAATTATAAAAATTGTGCAGTAACTATAAAAAATGCACCAAACACGTGATTACTTTATAAAATATTATTTTTGGATATTGGAAATTTTAATTTCATTAATTGTTGCGAGCGCAATGTTTCGTTGGATTTTATGTAATATAAATTTATATTGAAATTGTATTTAATCTGACTAGAAATTTCTGGATAAAAATATTTCGGATCCCATCAAAATGTGGGAAATTTTATTGAATTTTGTTTTGAACGGTTGGTTGAAATGGGCTATACTTTTAAAAAACTGTAAATGGGTTGTAGTAAATTCCATTAGAATTCAAAAATGGGCTACACATTCTTACAAATCTCAAATGGGCTATAAGTTCTCTGCCACACACTTTTGGCCTTACTAAGTTGACGCGTCCCCTAAAAAAATAGAGTTGACGCGTATGCAAGGCTTTGTCAACTTATAGTCAACACACGGTTCTAGTAGCAGCGGCCGTTGGATGTCCATCCAACGGATGTCGTGCTTCTTCTTCAATCTCGGATATTCTAGCTTCACCCGCCCAAAAAATGATTCCTCCCCCTGACATCTGGGGCGCACCATTTCGGAAGCTGAGCTTTGGGCCTACTAAGTTGATGTACCAAGGGCTTTGTCAACTTAGTCAATATAAATGATTCTAGTTGCAGTGACTGTACGATGTCCATCCAACGGCCGTAGTGCTTCTTCAACCTCTGGTCTTCTTGCTCCAGCCGCCCAAAGCAGTGTCGGTCGTGCCGCCTGCTCCTGCCTCCCGTGGCCGGTTGTGCTGCCACGGAGGCCTCACTGCCCCCTACTATTCCCACCACTGGCCAAGCCCTGCGGCGACGGCAGCCTCACACAGCAGCCGGACGAGTGAACCCTCATACTCCTCTCCGCGTGGGCATCCACTGCTGCGTCTTCACCGGCTCTGCCTCGTCCCCTTCCTAGGCCTCGCCATCGTCCACCGCCTTGGTGCTCTCGGCGCGGCGTGGTCAACGTGGTCAAGGAACGACTTCCATCAAACGTGGACTGTACGTGGAGAGGCTGACAACTGGGTCCACGGCGGCAGCAATGAAGTGCCTCCTTATTACATGGAAAATAATGATTCCTCCACCAGACAGCAGGGACCCACCGGATGGGCCACCAGTATTTTTCAAAAAAAAAACATTTCCCCTGACTGCTGGGACCCATCGGATGGGCCACCGTATTTCATGAAAAAAATGTTTCCCCCGCTGTGAGCTCGGACCCACTGAAAGTGCCTCCTTATTACGCACAAAAAAATGAATACTCCCCCGGCTAGCTAGGACCCACCTTGCTGGGAGGCTGACTTGAGGGCCTACTAAGTTGACGGGGACGAAGGGCTTTGTCAGCTTAGTCAATATGAACGATTCTAGCTCAAGTGACCGTACGATGTCCATCCAACGGTCGTAGTGCTTCTTCAACCTCTGGTCTTCTTGCTCCAGCCGCCCAAAGCAGCGCCGGTCGTGCCGCATGCTCCAGCCTCCTATGGCCGGCTGTGCTGCCGCAGAGGCATCACCGCCCCCTACTATTCCCACCGCTAGCTAGGCCCTGCGGCGACGACAGCCTCACACCGCAGCTGAACCAGTGAACCCTCGTAGTCCTCTCTGTGCGGGCTTCCACTGCCGCGTCGTCCCCTTCCTAGGCCTCGCCGTCGTCCACCGCCGTGGTGCTCTCCGCGTGGTGTGGTCAATGTGGTCAAGGAACGACTTCCATCGGAAGAGTACTATACGTGGAGAGGCTAGCAGCTGGGTCCACGGCCACAACCCAGTTTTTTTGTGATTTGCCAAGTCGCTTTGTCAGGCCTGTTGGGCTGCAAATCTTTCAAGACAAGGAGAGCTTTCATTCGGCTGGCCGAGAAAATGGCCCATCAGTAATGAGAAATGGGTTTTACATTTTTAAAACACATCAAATCGGCAATTAGTTTCAAATATCTTTTTTTTTCATTTCAAGATTTTAAATTACATTAATTTTTATGCATGCAGAATTTGTTGGATTTTATATTGATATACATTTATTTTTAAAATCAGTTTGAATGTGAGTCGAAATTTCAGGATTAAAAACAGTTTGGACCGCACCGAAATATGCAAAATTTCGTATAATTTTTTAACCGTTGCCACAATATGGGCTGTAATGCTAACAAAAATAATATGGGCTCCAAAAAAACCTTAAGAATTAGCAAATGGGCTGTAAATTATTAGAAATAATGGCAGATGTGCTGTATGTTGTTTTCCATAGATTTGAGGCTTTCCTAAAAATAAGGTTGATGCACAAGCACTGACTGTTGGATGTCCATCCAACGGCCATCGTGCTTTTTCAATCTCTGTTCTTCCTGCTCCAGCCGCTAAAACAAGCGCCGGCGGGACTGCCTGCTCCCTCCTCCTCGCGGCTGGCTGTCCTGCCGCGCAGGCCTCACCGCCCGACCGTACTCCCATCGTTGGCCTAGCCATCCCTCTACTCACCCACACCTGCTGTTATTCTCCGGCGACGGCAGATGAACCAGTAAACCCTCATACAGTCGTACTCCCCTCCGCGTGGGAAACAACTGTTGAGTCTTCCCTGCCTCCATGTCGTCCCCTTCCTAGGCCTCGCCGTCGTCCACCGCCC
This sequence comes from Triticum aestivum, assembly GCF_018294505.1. Classification (NCBI taxonomy): domain Eukaryota; kingdom Viridiplantae; phylum Streptophyta; class Magnoliopsida; order Poales; family Poaceae; genus Triticum; species Triticum aestivum. Next base: position 74,716,986 of record NC_057797.1, read on the forward strand.
TGGTGCTCTCGGCGCGGCGTGGTCAACGTGGTCAAGGAACGACTTCCATCAGACATGGACTGTACGTGGAGAGGCTGACAGCTGGGTCCACGGCCGCAGCAAGGAAGTGCCTTCTTATTACGCGGAAAATAATGATTCCTCCACCTGACAGCTGGGACCCACCGGACAAGCCACTGTATTTCGCGAAAAAAACGTTTCCCCCTGACTGCTGGGACCCACCGGCTACATCTTCGCACGCAAGCAAGTGCGTCCGGGCAAAAAAACGATTCGCCCCCTGACTGCTGGGACCCACCAGCTACATCTTCACAGGCAAGGAAGTGCCTGACAGTCGGGACCCACCTGGTCGAAGCTTACGTAGCGTTGTCATTCTGGTCGCGAACGTGTACGTACATACTGGTCGATGTAGAGGCGCGCACGTGTCATAGTAGAGGCGCACACGTAGCATGTACACGTACGTACAGCGGCCTGGGTGCAAGAAATAAAATACGGTCACGTATGTATACATACGGGCGGGGTCTCGAACGCCTACTCGCGCATACGTACGGCGAGGGCTCGTGTACATGGCTGGGTCGGAATAGAGAAACAGCGTCGTCGTCGTGTTCATGGGGAGGCAACGGAATGCGTCATGTTCATGGGGAGGCAACGGAATGCGTCGTGTTCATGGGGAGGCAATGGAACGCGTGGGAGCCAACCGGCTGGGTCGGAACGGAATGCGTGGTCGTGTTTATCGGGAGGGCTTGGACGGAACAGGCGATGGAAACGAAAGAACACTTCAAGGTACTGTAATAAACCCATTCTTTATTTATATTGGTGTTAAACCTACTGTATTCCAACTTCTCTATGGATTATAAACTATTTTACTAGCAATAGATTCATCAAAATAAGCAAACAACACATGAAAAACAGAATCTGTCAAAAGCAGAACATTCTGTAGTAATCTGTAGCTAGCACAAGATCTGGAACCCCAAAAATTCTAAAATAAATTACTGGACGTGAGGAATTTATCTATTAATTATCTTCAAAAATAATTAACTAAATAGCACTCTTCAAATAAAAATGACAGCAGTTCTCGTGAGCGCTAAAGTTTCTGTTTTTTACAGCAAGTTCAACAAGACTTTCCCCAAGTCTTCCCAACGGTTCTACTTGGCACAAACACTAATTAAACACAAAAAACACAACCAAAACAAAGGCTAAATAATTTATTTATTACTAAACAGGAGCAAAAAGCAAGGAATAAAAATAAAATTGGGTTGCCTCCCAACAAGCGCTATCGTTTAATGCACCTAGCTAGGCATAAAAGCAAGGATAGATCTAAGTATTGTCGTAGTAATAAGATAGATCGGTAAAGCTCATTTCATATTCTCTATGTTCAGAAGCAAGTTTTCTTTGAGGCAAGCAAAATTAATCAAAAGGACTAAATTTAATAGGACAGAAGTCCCCAAGATCAATTTTAGGAGGTATAGGTTCCTCTTTCTGCCCTTCGTAATGTACAACCAATTCATCATTATAAGCATTCTTTTGACAGAACTTTGTGAGCCTAGACTCAAGAGAGTATCCTAGCTCATTATTTCGAATAGACAAATCATCACAAAGTTCAGAGATTCTATCAATTAAAATATTGGTTGGCACCTTTTTCTGAGGTTTTCATTAAAAGCAACATAGTCAGGAGATTGAAAGCGCATAATTTCTTCTTGATCGAAGAGGATAGATTCTATGGGAGGACGACCAGCGTCCACCCTATAGTGCGCAAAGATTTCTTTGGCTTCTTTTACTATAAATCTGAATTCATGAGCCAAAAAGATAGTAGTGGCGCGCTTAACAGAGGAATGCTCGATATTAGAAAATTCTAGGAAAACTCTTTGTATAGATGGGTGCATATGCATAAATTGCCTTCCAAGTTCAACGATAAGCATGGCAATAGCGTCCGCAAGACTACTAGTTCTATGGAGAATAGAACCGCCCATAGAGGGCAAAGCACCATCACAAGTAAAGAAATCTTGAATAACTCCTTTTCCAATAATATTACCACTACCAATTCGAAATCTTTTTGTATGGTAGGTAGGGGGTTCTTCAGCAGGAGCATCAGAATTTTCCATGATATTGTTATCGCCCATATTGGCGATAACTTCCCCAATTTCAGACATAACGACAAGCAAGCAAACTAGCACACGAGCAAACAAGAGGCAAACGGGCAAAATAGGCAAATAGAGAGGGAGGATAGAGAGAGAGAGGGCGAATAAAACGGCAAGGGTGAAGTGGGGGAGAGGAAAACGAGAGGCAAATGGCAAATAATGTAATGCGAGAGATAGGGATTGCGATGGGTACTTGGTATGTTGACTTTTGCGTAGACTCCCCGGCAATGGTGCCAAAAATCCTTCTTGCTATGTCTTGAGCTTGCATTGGTTTTCCCCGAAGAGGAAGGGATGATGCAGCAGATTAGCGTAAGTATTTCCCTCAGTTTTTGAGAACCAAGGTATCAATCCAGTGGGAGGCCACGCTCAAGTCCCTCGTACCTGCACAAAGCGATAGCTACTCGCAACCAACGCAATTAGGGGTTGTCAATCCCTTCACGGTCACTTATGAGAGTGGGATATAATATTTTTGGTATAAAGATACAAAGTAAAAAAATAAAATCAAAGTAAAAAAAGCAAAGCAAGATTAAAGTGATGGAGATTGATATGATGAGAATAGACTCGGGGGCTATAGGTTTCACTAGTGGCTTCTCTCAAGAGCATAAGTATTCTACGGTGGGTGGACAAATTACTGTTGAGCAATTGACAGAATTGAGCATAGTTATGAGAATATCTAGGCATGATCATGTATATAGGCATCATGTCCGTGACAAGTAGACCGATACGATTCTGCATCTACTACTATTACTCCACTCATCGACCGCTATCCAGCATGCATCTAGAGTATTAAGTTAAAAATAGAGTAACGCCTTAAGCAAGATGACATGATGTAGAGAGATAAATTCATGCAATATGAAATAAACCCCATCTTGTTATCCTCGATGGCAATGATACAATACGTGCCTTGCTGCCCCTTCTGTCATTGGGTAAGGACACCGCAAGATCGAACCCAAAGCTAAGCACTTCTCCCATGGCAAGAACTACCAATCTAGTTGGCCAAACCAAACGGATAATTCGAAGAGACTTGCAAAGATAACCAATCATACATAAAAGAATTCAGAGAAGATTCAAATATTATTCATATATAGACTTGATCATAAACCCACAATTCATCGGCCTCAACAAACACACTGCAAAAAGAAGATTACATCAAATAGATCTCCACAAGAGAGGGGGAGAACTTTGTATTGAGATTCAAAGAGAGAGAAGAAGCCATCTAGCACTAACTATGGACCCGAAGGTCTGAGGTAAACTACTCACACTTCATCGGAGGGGCTAGGATGATGTAGAAGCCCTCCGTGATGACGGCCCTCTTCCGGCGGAGCTCCGGAACAGGCCCCAAGATGGGATCTCGTGGATACAGAAAGTTGCGGTGGTGGAATTAGGTTTTTGGCTCCTGTTCTAATCGTTTGGGGGTACCTATGTATATATAGGAGGAAGAAGTACGTCGGTGGAGCACCGAGGGGCCCATGAGGCAGGGGGGCACGCCCCCCACCCTCGTGACCTCCTCTTTGGCTCCCTGGAGTAGGGTCCAAGTCTCCTGGATCACGTTCGGTGAGAAAATCACATTCCCGAAGATTTTATTCTGTTTGGACTCCGTTTGATATTCTGTTTCTCCGAAACACTGAAATAGGCAAAAAAAACAGCAATTCTGGGCTGGGCCTCCGGTTAATAGGTTAGTCCCAAAAATAATATAAAAGTGGAAAATAAAGCCCATTATAGTCCAAAACAGTAGATAATATAGCATGGAGCAATCAAAAATTATAGATACGTTCGAGACGTATCACGCTCTCCCGTCGCTCTCCGCACACCCTCGACGCCGCCCCCGACCCTGGATTCGAAGCCGCCCTCCGCCGCGCGCCCGAGCCCCGACCCCGACCTCGACGCCGCCTGCCCCTCCCTCACCACAGGCACCTGAGGTGAGCACGCCTGCTCCTCCCCCTTACCTCTGCCTAGGGTTCTTCAAATTTTAGTTGCATCAAATTAGTTAGGGTTCATCTATGGGTGGAAACGAATTGGATGGGGATTTATCAGATACAGATGCGGCTCGGATGTTTTCTTAGATGATGTTTTCTTAGATTATGAATAAACACTAATGTAATGCATAATAAAACGAGTAAAATTTGACCACTTATTTCACTTTTAAGCGGAATAATTGGAATATCCGCTACCACTTTCCACCCCTAGGTTCATCAAATTAGATGGTAATTAGGGCAGTAGTTCCTAGGTACTAATTAGTTAGTAAGAACTAGGTACTAATTAGGTCCTAGTTTATTTTTATTTATAGTAAGTTTATTTTAGTAAGAACTAGTTGAGTTAATAGAACTAGTTGAACATGTCACATTTGTTGTTATTTTTTTAGTTAAAGCAATTTTTCCCACATCAACGTCGACGATGCCTATCCCGCATCCTCGTCGTCGACTCGGGGGAGGACACCTACTTCACCAGATAGGCCATGTCCAGGACTGGGCTCCACCGGGCTGGTACTGGGAGGCGCTACCTACCGGGGGGCGCAGCTTGGTGAGGAGCCAGCCCATCGTTGACCCGAACCTTCTTTGGTGAAGGTCGCGTGGGCCAGTGACGGTGCAGAGGCTTGAGGACCCCGCGGAGGTGGTACATCACCGTGTCAGCGAGGAGGACGCGCACGTCCGTCGCTACTTGTTTGCGTTGGAGCACAGGTTCTCCAGGGATCTCACTGGAGCTATGATCCTGTGATGGTTCCTTCTCTTTGGGTGTCCACCACCCGCGCCGATACTCGTCGTGCGCTAGGGTTTTAGTTGTATTAGTGATGTTATATGTATGATACTATTCGGGATGTATTAGTGATAATATTCGACGATGTACGGACACATGAGATGATTTACTTTTGCTTATTGAATGCATGCTAATTTGAATACTTATTTATTTTACGATTTGATTTTGCTTATTGAATGCTCATGTCAATATGAGTCCTATAAGATATTTTGAAATGAATATCTTGTGTTGCTCAAATAGGATATGTGCTTGCCCAAGTGGCCGGTCATGTTTGCAGGTTACACCTCCGAGTGGCCTATGCTTTGCCGGAGTGTTGATTCATCCCCGTTCCGGCAAATTTCAAGCGCTCGATATGTCCTATTTTAGCAAAGGTCATGCCGGATTTTTCCGTGAATTTTGGCATGACTTGTGCCAGAATATGTAGGAAATATCGAGTGCCCCGGATTTGTGTGTTGAGTATCCTGGTAGTTGCCTTCGATCGATTTTCAATTAATATTTCAACTATGAACATAGAAAATGTCTGACAAAGAAGCGGCTTGTGCGACAGAATCTTCCTAGATGATGATAGGCGCTTCAGCATCAAGCTGGATGAGAACTTCGAAGTGGATATAGTAAGTCACAGTGACAAGTCTTTTTTTGTAATTAAGCATGACATGTGCCTCATTTGCTTCAACTTATAATTTAATTTTTTTACCTACTAGCGTATCCCCTGCCATGCAAGAGTTTTTTTCTTGGATAAGATAGGTTTCAGTCCTATGAAAACTACTATGTAGGTAAAGAGAGTTTACTTGAAGACCGAGCATGGTTATACTTTCCATGCAAAATTATACAACGCAGACACCTACACCTATTTTGAATGCAAAACTTGGCAAGCACTATGCAAGACTTATGCATTTGAGCCTGATATGGTTATCACCTTTGATATTCGTCCGGAAGATGATATTGAAGGTAATATCAACATCTGGGTCGATGTGCAGACGCCTCCAGTTATACCATTATGTGAGTTTCTCAACCATATTTATGTCTTCGATATTGTTTATTCAAAAATAGTTGACAACTAATTTCTATTGACAGCTTATTTCCATTCAAGCAAACATGTCCGGCGCTTGGTAGACATGACCGTCCACTGTCCCGGGGCTGAACTAAACTGGGAGGATATAGGTCATTATGTTTCATGGCTTGAGGATCTTCATACTGTCAAGACAAATTATTTTCTTGGACTTAAAAATCTTAGTACTCAAAACATGCGACCAATAGTTTTCGTATTGAACTACGGTCACATCTATTTAGGAAAGATGGTAAAATGTTTACTATTTGTCCTCAGTGTATCTTTTGCATACATTATTTTTAAGCTAACCTTCATTGCTAAGTATGTTACTATACGATGTTCTTCAACAGGGACTCCCGATGAATGTTGTGCCTCATTGGATCGAGACTAAAGGTCGCATGAGAATGGTTAGCTTACGGCCAAGACATCCTACAGTGCACTTCAGTGCATTCAGGATTTCTAAAAGCGAGGAATGCTTAATAGTGAAAGACTGGAGCAAAATTGTGAACGATCATAGAGAAGTACTAGGGGGCAGCAATCAGAAGCGCAGCCCGCGATTAGGAGACAGGTTCATCTGCATGCTCCAACATGATGAAGCAGGAGTTCTACAAATGTTTTATGCTATTTTACCTGAGAGAGAGCAGCAGGAGTGATTAGCTAGCTAGAAATGAGTTACGATGATCAAATAGCTAGTGTTGGTGGTAATGACTATGATGATTATTATTAGCTAGTGTTGGTGGTGATTAGATAGCTACCGCAGCTAGTGTTGATCATGATTAGCTAGCTAGAATGAGTTTGAAGATGATGATGTGTCTACACTATGACTATGATGATTAAATAGCTACTGTTGGTGGTAATGACTATGATGATGATTAAATAGCTTGTGTTGGCGGATTAGATTCAAGTGGAGGCAACTTGTGGTGCACATCGAAAGTACTACTAGTCCAAACTAGATCAAGTTTGGATTAGTAGTATAATTTTGACATGCACCACATGTGGCCTCCACTTGAACCTAATCCACCTTCATTTGACACACTGTTATGGACATATTGATATAACAACCTCATAATTGGTATTATACCAAAATTTGTATAATGGTGTATAAATACACTAAAAATAAAAAATGAAAAAAATAATACTAGTAGCGATGGACAGGAAACACGCTACTACTAGTTAGATTAGCAGTAGCGCTGGAGTAAACACGCGCTGCGGCTATATGTCTTAGCAGTAGCGTGTGCCACACGCGCTACTACTAAGTAATAGCTGTAGCGCCTTACTAGTAGCGCGGTTCCCTGCGCTACTAATAGGCATTAAACCCACGCTACTACTAGGATTTTTTCTAGTAGTGTAAGGATAAAAAGACGAGATCTATATCTACCCCCATATAGATAAACGGATCTTCTCTACATCATGTCAGCGTTCTTATTGCATTACTCCGTTTTTCCATGAACTTAATACACTAGATGCATGCTGGATAGCGGTCGATGTGTGGAGTAATAGTAGTAGATGCAGGCAGGAGTCGGTCTGCTAATCTTAGACGTGATGCATATGTAATGATCATTGCCTGGATATCGTCATGAGTATTTGAAGTTCTATCAATTTCCCAACAGTAATTTGTTCACCCACCGTTTTCTGTTTTCTCGAGAGAAGCCACTAGTGAAACCTACGGCCCCCGGGTCTTATTTCTCATATATTTGCCTTTGCGATCTACTTTTTCTTTGCATTTTTATTCAGATCTATTAAACCAAAAATACAAAAATACCTTGATGCACTTTATTTATTTGCGATCCATTATTTCAACCTATTACAATTTATCTCACGTCTGCTTGCCAATTTCTGGCGGTGTTACCCGAAAGGGATTGACAACCCCTTTAACTCGTCGGGTTAAGAGGTCTTGTTATTTGTGTGCAGGTGATGTTTACGTTGTGTTGCTTGGTCATCCTACTAGTTCGATACCTTCATTTCGTAACTGAGGGAAATACTCTACCATCGCTGTGTTACATCATCCCTCCCTCTCTAGGGAAATACCGACACAGTTCTAGCTGCCATCAAGCCTCTATGATATTTATGTTCATGGTGATCATATCCTACTCATCCTAGTGTCCAATGTGACTTGTGCATAATGCATGGTTATGATCATTGTTGCTCTCTAGCTGGCCGCTTCTCAATCTAAATTGCTAATCGTCGCCTATACTAAGTGGGAATTCTGCTTGTACATCAAAAATCTTGAACCCAAAGTTTATTCCAGATGAGTCCACCATACCTACCTATATACGGTATTACCCTGCCGTTCTAAGTAAATTTGCATGTGCCACCTCTAAAAACTTCTAAAAACTATCCTTTTTGTGTGCCTGGATCATTCATGGAACGACAGGAGGTGGTCGGTATCTTCCATGCTAAGCGGGTTATTCTCAGGTCGAGTGTTTATTCACTCACCATCGTACGAGAAAAGGGCGGTAATAGGGATGCCCAGTCCCAAACTGCAAACATTAAAAAGAGTTCATCTCTGAAATAATCAAACAAAAACTCCCAATGGAGTCAAAACCTTTACTCTTATCGCTTGGGAACCGCCACTAGCGTGCTTAGCATGGAAGATGTTGATAACTGATGGTCGTGAAGTCGATAAGAAGGGTGCATGCCTCAAAATAATCATTTACCTCTGTTTTAAAAATTGAGCTCTGGCACCTCTGCAAATCACTGCTTCCCTCTATGAAGGGACTATCTATTTACTTTTATGTTGTGTCACACCTTCTAAAAACAAGCGCCAGAAACTGAGCAGAGCACAACTTTCATGATTTATGCATTGTGTGTAGCTAATGTTAGTGCATCATGACTGGATCTTTTCTACCATGAATTACAATGTTCAGTCGCTGCTTGAACTTTGGAGGTGCTCTGCATTTATGTTTTGCGGTCTCAGAAAGGGCTAGCGAGATACCACTATTGTCATATTATATCATGGTTGTTTTGACAACGTGTTGCCGGTTGAGATATCTTATTATTGCTTGCTAGCTGATTATGTCATTGATATGAGTCATTATAATCTTTAAGAGTTATTGTTGACATGGTTAGTTATAATGTTGGCCGAAAACCTGGGTGCTGTTTAAGCTTATTTATGCAAACAAGAGCAAAAGAGTTCGTAAAACTTTTTCTTTCTCACTTTCAGTTTATCAACTGAATTGCTTGAGGACAAGCAAAGGTTTAAGCTTGGGGGAGTTGATACTGTTGGAAATATGCCCTAGAGGCAATAATAAAAGTATTATTATATTTCATTGTTCATGATAATTGTCTTGTATTCATGCTATAACTGTGTTATCCGGAAATCGTAATACACGTGTGAATATTTAGACCACACTATGTCCCTGGTAAGCCTCTAGTTGACCAGCTCGTTGTGATCAACAGATAGTCATGGTTTCCTGACTATGGACATTGGATGTCGTTGATAACGGGATCACATCATTAGGAGAATGATGTGATGGACAAGACCCAATCCTAAGCATAGCATAAAAGATCGTGTAGTTCGTTTTGCTAGAGCTTTGCAAGTGTCAAGTATCTCTTCCTTCGACCATGAGATCGTGTAACTCCCGGATACCGTAAGAGTGCCTTGGGTGTATCAAACGTCACAACGTAACTGGGTGACTATAAAGGTGCATTACAGGTATCTCCGAAAGTAGCTGTTGGGTTGACACGGATCGAGACTGGGATTTGTCACTCCGTATGACGGAGAGGTATCTCTGGGCCCACTCGGTAATGCATCATCATATTGAGCTCAATGTGACCAAAGTGTTGGACACGGGATCATGCATTACGGTACGAGTAAAGTGACTTGCCGGTAACGAGACTGAACAAGGTATTGGGATACCGACGATCGAGTCTCGGGCAAGTAACGTACCGATTGACAAAGGGAATTGCATACAGGGTTTGATCGAATCCTCGACATAGTGGTTCATCCGATGACAACATCGAGGAGCATGTGGGAGCCATCATGGGTATCCAGATCCCGCTGATGGTTATTGACTGAGAGCGTCTCGGTCATGTCTGCATGTCTCCCGAACCCGTAGGGTCTACACACTTAAGGTTCGGTGACGCTAGGGTTATGAAGATATGGATATGCAGAAACCCGAATGTTGTTCGGAGTCCCGGATGAGATCCCGGACGTCACGAGGAGTTCCGGAATGGTCCGGAGGTAAAGAATTATATATAGGAAGTGCTATTTCGGGCATCGGGACAAGTTTCGGGGTTATCGGTATTGTACCGGGACCACCGGAAGGGTCCCGGGGGTCCACCGGGTGGGGCCACCTGTCCCCGGGGGCCACATGGGCTGTAGGGGGTGCGCCTTGGCCATCATGGGCCAAGGGCACCAGCCCCTATAGGCCCATGCGCCTAGGGTTTCCCCCTAGGAGGAGTCCTAGTGGTGGAAGGCACCCCTAGGTGCCTTGGGGGGGAGGGAAACCTCCCCTAGGCCGCCGCCCCCCCTAGTAGATCTCATCTACTAGGGCCGGCGCCCCCCCTGGCACCCCTATATATAGTGGGGGAGAGGAGGGACTTCATACACCAGCCCCTGGCGCCTCCATCTCCCCCCGTTACGTCTCTCCCTCGTAGTCTCGGCGAAGCCCTGCTGCTGTGACGCCCTGCATCCACCACCACGCCGTCGTGCTGCTGGATCTTCATCAACCTCTCCTTCCCCCTTGCTGGATCAAGAAGGAGGAGACGTCTCCCGTCCCGTACGTGTGTTGAACACGGAGGTGCCGTCCGTTCGGCGCTGGTCATCGGTGATTTGGATCACGTCGAGTACGACTACATCATCACCTTGCAAGCTTCCGCACGCGATCTACAAGTGGTATGTAGATGCAAACTCTCTCCCTAGACTCGTTGCTTAGATGAACTCATAGATGGATCTTGGTGAAACCGTAGGAAAAATTTTAATTTTCTGCAACGTTCCCCAACAGTGGCATCATGAGCTAGGTCTATGCGTAGTTCTCTTTGCACGAGTAGAACACAACTTTGTTGTGGGCGTGGATTTTGTCATCTTACTTGCCTCTACTAGTCTTTTCTTGCTCAACGGTATTGTGGGATGAAGCGGCCCGGACCAACCTTACACGTACACTTACGTGAGACCGGTTCCACCGACTGACATGCACAAGTTGCATAAGGTGGCTGGCGGGTGTCTGTCTCTCCCACCTTAGTTGGAGCGGAATCGATGAACAGGGCCCTTATGAAGGGTAAATACAAGTTGACAAAATCACGTTGTGGTGATTCGTAGGTAAGAAAACGTTCTTGCTAGAACCCAATTGCAGCCACGTAAAAGATGCAACAACAATTAGAGGACGTCTAACTTGTTTTTGCAGCGATTGATCATGTGATGTGATATGGCCAGAAGTTGTGATGAATGATGAATCGTGATGTATGAGATCATGTTCTTTGTAATAGGATTCACGACTTGCATGTCGATGAGTATGACAACCGGCAGGAGCCATAGGAGTTGTCATCATTATTTTTTGTATGACCTGCGTGTCATTGAATAACGTCATGTAAACTACTTTACTTTATTGCTAAACGTTAGTCATAGAAGTAGAAGTAGTCGTTGGCGTGACAACTTCATGAAGACACGATGATGGAGATCATGATGATGGAGATCATGGTGTCAAGCCGGTGACAAGATGATCATGGAGCCCCGAAGATGAAGATCAATGGAGCTATATGATATTGGCCATATCATGTCACAACTATATAATTGCATGTGATGTTTATTATGTATTATGCATCTTGTTTACTTAGGACGACGGTAGTAAATAAGATGATCCCTTATAAAATTTCAAGAAGTGTTCTCCCCTAACTGTGCACCGTTGCTACAGTTCGTCGCTTCTAAGCACCACGTGATGATCGGGTGTGATGGATTCTTACGTTCACATACAACGGGTGTAAGACAGTTTTACACAGCGAAAACACTTAGGGTTAACTTGACGAGCCTAGCATGTGCAGACATGGCCTCGGAACACGGAGACCGAAAGGTCGAACACGAGTCGTATGGAAGATACGATCAACATGAAAATGTTCACCGACGATGACTAGTCCGTCTCACGTGATGATCGGACATGGGCTAGTCGACTCAGATCGTGTAACACTTAGATGACTAAAGGGATGTCTAATCTAAGTGGGAGTTCATAATTTGATTAGAACTTTATTATCATGAACTTAGTCTAAAACCTTTGCAAATATGTCTTGTAGATCAATGGCCAACGCTAATGTCAACATGAACTTCAACGCGTTCCTAGAGAAAACCAAGCTGAAAGATGATGGCAGCAACTATACGGACTGGGTCCGGAACCTGAGGATCATCCTCATAGCTGCCAGGAAACAATATGTCCTAGAAGGACCACTAGGTGACGCTCCCGTCCCAGAGAACCAAGACATTATGAATGCTTGGCAGTCTCGCACTGATGATTACTCCCTCGTTCAGTGCGGCATGCTTTACAGCTTAGAACCGGGGCTCCAAAAGCGTTTTGAGCATCACGGAGCATATGAGATGTTCGAAGAGCTGAAACTAGTTTTCCAAGCTCATGCCCGGGTCGAGAGATATGATGTCTCCGACAAGTTCTACAGTTGTAAGATGGAGGAAAACAGTTCTGTCAGTGAGCACATCCTGAAGATGTCTGGGTTGCACAACCGTATGACCCAGCTGAACATTAACCTCCCAGATGAGGCGGTCATTGACAGAATCCTCCAGTCGCTCCCACCAAGCTACAAGAGCTTTGTGATGAACTACAACATGCAGGGAATGGAAAAGACCATTCCTGAAGTGTTCTCGATGCTGAAGTCAGCAGAGGCTGAAATCAAGAAAGAACATCAAGTGTTGATGGTCAATAAGACCACTAAGTTCAAGAAGGGCAAGGGTAAGAAGAACTTCAAGAAAGACGGCAAAGATGTTGCCGCGCCTGGTAAGCCAGTTACCGGGAAGAAGTCAAAGAATGGACTCAAGCCTGAGACTGAGTGCTTTTATTACAAGGGGAAGGGTCACTGGAAGCGGAACTGCCCCAAATACTTAGCGGATAAGAAGGCCGGCAACACCAAAGGTATATTTGATATACATGTGATTGATGTGTACCTTACCAGTACTCGTAGTAACTCCTGGGTATTTGATACCGGTGCCGTTGCTCATATTTGTAACTCACAGCAGGAGCTGCGGAATAAACGGAGACTGGCGAAGGACGAGGTGACGATGCGCGTCGGGAATGGTTCCAGAGTCGATGTGATCGCCGTCGGCACGCTGCCTCTACATTTACCTACGGGATTAGTTTTGAACCTTAATAATTGTTATTTAGTGCCAAGTTTGAGCATGAACATTGTATCTGGATCTCGTTTAATACGAGATGGCTACTCATTTAAGTCTGAGAATAATGGTTGTTCGATTTATATGAGAGATATGTTTTATGGTCATGCTCCGATGGTCAATGGTTTATTCTTAATGAATCTCGAGCGTAATATTACACATGTTCATAGTGTAGATGCCAAAAGATTTAAAATTGATAACGATAGTCCCACATACTTGTGGCACTGCCGCCTTGGTCACATTGGTGTCAAGCGCATGAAGAAGCTCCATGCCGATGGACTTTTAGAGTCTCTTGATTATGAATCGTTTGACACGTGCGAACCATGCCTCTTGGGCAAAATGACCAAGACTCCGTTCTCCGGAACAATGGAGCGAGCAACCAACTTGTTGGAAATCATACATACCGATGTGTGCGGTCCAATGAGCGTTGAGGCTCGCGGAGGATATCGTTATGTTCTCACTCTCACAGATGACTTGAGTAGATATGGGTATGTCTACTTAATGAAACACAAGTCTGAGACCTTTGAAAAGTTCAAGGAATTTCAGAATGAGGTGGAGAATCAACGTGACCGAAAGATAAAATTCTTACGATCAGATCATGGAGGAGAATACTTAAGTCACGAATTTGGTACACACTTAAAGAAATGTGGAATTGTTTCACAGCTCACGCCGCCTGGAACACCTCAGCGAAACGGTGTGTCCGAACGTCGTAATCGCACTCTATTGGATATGGTGCGATCTATGATGTCTCTTACCGACTTACCGCTATCATTTTGGGGATACGCTCTAGAGACAGCTACATTCACTTTAAATAGGGCACCGTCTAAATCCATTGAGACGACACCGTATGAATTATGGTTTGGAAAGAAACCTAAGCTGTCGTTTCTAAAAGTTTGGGGATGCGAAGCTTATGTCAAGAAACTTCAACCTGAAAAGCTCGAACCCAAGTCGGAAAAATGCGTATTCATAGGATACCCTAAGGAAACTGTAGGGTATAGCTTCTACTTAAGATCCGAAGGCAAGATCTTTGTTGCCAAGAACGGATGCTTTCTGGAAAAAGAGTTTCTCTCGAAAGAAGTAAGTGGGAGGAAAGTAGAACTCGATGAAGTACTACCTCTTGAGCGGGATAGTGACGCAGCACAGGAAACCGTTCCTGTGATGCCCACACCAACTGAAGAGGAAAACCATGATAATGATCAAGGTACTTCGGATCAAGTTACTGCTGAACTTCGTAGGTCCACAAGGACACGTTCCGCACCAGAGTGGTACGGCAACCCTGTCCTGGAAATCATGTTGTTAGACAACAATGAACCTTCGAACTATGAAGAAGCAATGGCGGGCCCGGATTCCAACAAATGGCTTGAAGCCATGAAATCCGAGATAGAATCCATGTATGAAAACAAAGTATGGACTTTGACAAACTTGCCCGATGATCGGCGAGCGATAGAAAACAAATGGATCTTTAAGAAGAAGACGGACGCGGATGGTAATGTTACCATCTATAAAGCTCGACTTGTCGCTAAGGGTTATCGACAGGTTCAAGGGATTGACTACGACGAGACATTCTCTCCCGTAGCGAAGCTAAAGTCCGTCCGAATCATGTTAGCAATTGCCGCATACTATGATTATGAGATATGGCAGATGGACGTCAAAACAGCATTCCTTAACGGGCATCTTAAGTAAGAACTGTATATGATGCAGCCGGAAGGTTTTGTCGATCCTCGGAACGCTAACAAAGTATGCAAGCTCCAGCGATCCATTTATGGACTGGTGCAAGCATCTCGGAGTTGGAACATTCGCTTTGATGAGATGATCAAAGCGTTTGGGTTTATGCAGACTTATGGAGAAGCCTGCGTTTACAAGAAAGTGAGTGGGAGCTCTGTAGCATTTCTCATATTATATGTAGATGACATACTCTTGATGGGAAATAATATAGAATTTCTGGACAGCATTAAGGCCTACTTGAATAAGTGTTTTTCAATGAAGGACCTTGGAGAAGCTGCTTATATATTAGGCATCAAGATCTATAGAGATAGATCGAGACGCCTCATAGGTCTTTCACAAAGCACATACCTTGATAAGATTTTGAAGAGATTCAGAATGGATCAGTCCAAGAAGGGGTTCTTGCCCATGTTACAAGGTATGAGACTGAGCTCAGCTCAGTCACCGACCACGGCAAAAGATAAAGAAGAGATGAGTGTCATCCCCTATGCTTCAGCCATAGGATCTATTATGTATGCCATGCTGTGTACCAGACCCGATGTAAACCTTGCCGTAAGTTTGGTAGCAAGATACCAAAGTAATCCCGGCAAGGAACACTGGACAGCGGTCAAGAATATCCTGAAGTACCTGAAAAGGACAAAGGACATGTTTCTCGTTTATGGAGGAGACGAAGAGCTCGTCGTAAAGGGTTACGTCGACGCTAGCTTCGACTCAGATCTGGATGACTCTAAGTCACAAACCGGATACGTGTATATGTTGAATGGTGGAGCAGTAAGCTGGTGCAGCTGCAAGCAGAGCGTTGTGGCGGGATCTACGTGTGAAGCGGAGTACATGGCAGCCTCGGAGGCAGCACATGAAGCGATTTGGGTGAAGGAGTTCATCACCGACCTAGGAGTCATACCCAATGCGTCGGGGGCGATCAAACTCTTCTGTGACAACACTGGAGCTATTGCCCTCGCAAAGGAGCCCAGGTTTCACAAGAAGACCAGGCACATCAAGCGTCGTTTCAACTCCATCCGTGAAAATGTTCAAGATGGAGACATAGAGATTTGCAAAGTGCACACGGATCTGAATGTCGCAGATCCGCTGACTAAACCTCTCTCGCATGCAAAACATGATCAACACCAGAACTCTATGGGTGTTCGATTCATCACAATGTAACTAGATTGGTGACTCTAGTGCAAGTGGGAGACTGTTGGAAATATGCCCTAGAGGCAATAA
Organism: Triticum aestivum; assembly: GCF_018294505.1. Classification (NCBI taxonomy): domain Eukaryota; kingdom Viridiplantae; phylum Streptophyta; class Magnoliopsida; order Poales; family Poaceae; genus Triticum; species Triticum aestivum. The sequence goes on from NC_057797.1 coordinate 74,733,190, forward strand.
TAAAAGTATTATTATATTTCATTGTTCATGATAATTGTCTTGTATTCATGCTATAACTGTGTTATCCGGAAATCGTAATACACGTGTGAATATTTAGACCACACTATGTCCCTGGTAAGCCTCTAGTTGACCAGCTCGTTGTGATCAACAGATAGTCATGGTTTCCTGACTATGGACATTGGATGTCGTTGATAACGGGATCACATCATTAGGAGAATGATGTGATGGACAAGACCCAATCCTAAGCATAGCATAAAAGATCGTGTAGTTCATTTTGCTAGAGCTTTGCAAGTGTCAAGTATCTCTTCCTTCGACCATGAGATCGTGTAACTCCCGGATACCGTAAGAGTGCCTTGGGTGTATCAAACGTCACAACGTAACTGGGTGACTATAAAGGTGCATTACAGGTATCTCCGAAAGTAGCTGTTGGGTTGACACGGATCGAGACTGGGATTTGTCACTCCGTATGACGGAGAGGTATCTCTGGGCCCACTCGGTAATGCATCATCATATTGAGCTCAATGTGACCAAAGTGTTGGACACGGGATCATGCATTACGGTACGAGTAAAGTGACTTGCCGGTAACGAGACTGAACAAGGTATTGGGATACCGACGATCGAGTCTCGGGCAAGTAACGTACCGATTGACAAAGGGAATTGCATACTGGGTTTGATCGAATCCTCGACATAGTGGTTCATCCGATGACAACATCGAGGAGCATGTGGGAGCCATCATGGGTATCCAGATCCCGCTGATGGTTATTGACTGAGAGCGTCTCGGTCATGTCTGCATGTCTCCCGAACCCGTAGGGTCTACACACTTAAGGTTCGGTGACGCTAGGGTTATGAAGATATGGATATGCAGAAACCCGAATGTTGTTCGGAGTCCCGGATGAGATCCCGGACGTCACGAGGAGTTCCGGAATGGTCCGGAGGTAAAGAATTATATATAGGAAGTGCTATTTCGGGCATCGGGACAAGTTTCGGGGTTATCGGTATTGTACCGGGACCACCGGAAGGGTCCCGGGGGTCCACCGGGTGGGGCCACCTGTCCCCGGGGGCCACATGGGCTGTAGGGGGTGCGCCTTGGCCATCATGGGCCAAGGGCACCAGCCCCTATAGGCCCATGCGCCTAGGGTTTCCCCCTAGGAGGAGTCCTAGTGGTGGAAGGCACCCCTAGGTGCCTTGGGGGGGAGGGAAACCTCCCCTAGGCCGCCGCCCCCCCTAGTATATCTCATCTACTAGGGCCGGCGCCCCCCCCTGGCACCCCTATATATAGTGGGGGAGAGGAGGGACTTCATACACCAGCCCCTGGCGCCTCCATCTCCCCCCGTTACGTCTCTCCCTCGTAGTCTCGGCGAAGCCCTGCTGCTGTGACGCCCTGCATCCACCACCACGCCGTCGTGCTGCTGGATCTTCATCAACCTCTCCTTCCCCCTTGCTGGATCAAGAAGGAGGAGACGTCTCCCGTCCCGTACGTGTGTTGAACACGGAGGTGCCGTCCGTTCGGCGCTGGTCATCGGTGATTTGGATCACGTCGAGTACGACTACATCATCACCTTGCAAGCTTCCGCACGCGATCTACAAGTGGTATGTAGATGCAAACTCTCTCCCTAGACTCGTTGCTTAGATGAACTCATAGATGGATCTTGGTGAAACCGTAGGAAAAATTTTAATTTTCTGCAACGTTCCCCAACAGATACGTCTCCAACGTATCTACTTTTTCTCACGCTTTTCCTCTTGTTTTGGACTCTAATTTGCATGATTTGAATGAAACAAACCCCGGACTGACGTTGTTTTCAGCAGAACTACAATGATGTTGTTTTTGTGAAGAAATAAAAGTTCTCGGAATGGAACGAAACTTTGCGAGGATTTTTTATATCAATAATAAGAATTACTGGAGCCAAGACCCATCCGAGAGGGGTCCCTAGGTGGGCACAACCCACCAGGGCATGCCCCCCTCTCCTGGCGCGCCCAGGTGGGTTGTACCCACCTGGTGGCCCTGCAGACCTCAACCCTGACACTATAAAATCACATATTTCCAGAAAAAAAATCAAGGAGAAAGAATTATTACGATCCACGAGACAGAGCCACCGCCAAGCCCTGTTCTTCCTCGGGAGGGCAGCTCTGGAGTCCATTTGGGGCTCCGAAGAGGGGGGATCTTCGTTCTCCGTCATCACCAACCCTTCTCCATCGCCAATTCCATGATGCTCCCCACCAGGAGTGAGTAATTCCTTCGTAGGCTCACTAGTCGGTGAGGAGATGGATGAAATTCATCATGTAATTGAGTTAGTTTTGTTAGGGCCTGATCCCTAGTATCCACTATGTTCTTAGATTGATGTTGCTATGACTTTGCTATACTTAATGCTGTCACTTTGGGCCCGGGTGCCATGAACTCAGATCTGAACCGTTTATGCATTCATCATTATATCCATGTGTTAGATCTGATCTTGCAAGTTATAGTCACCTACTACGTGTTATGATCCAGCAACCCCGGAGTGACAACAACCGAGCCCACTCCCGGTGATGGTCGTAGTTTGAGGAGTTCATGTATTCACTATGTGTTAATGTTTTGTTCCGGTTCTCTATTAAAAGGAGGCCTTAATATCCCTTAGTTTCCAATATGGACCCCGCTGCCACGAGAGGGTAGGACAAAAGATGTCATGCAAGTTCTTTTAATAAAGCACGTATGACTATTTACGGAATACATGCCTGCATTATATTGATGAACTGGAGCTAGTGCCGTATCGCCCTAGGTTATAAATGTCACATGATGAATATCATCCAACAAGTCACGGATCCAATGCCTACGAATTTATCCTATATTGTTTCTGCTAAGTAACTACTACTATCATCACCGTTACACTTGCTACAAAATTACTGCTATCACTATTACTATTACTATTGCTGCTGTCACTACTATCAAAACTATCAAACTACTTTGCTACTGATCACTTTGCTGCAGATAATTAATCTCCAGGTGTGGTTGAATTGACAACTCAACTGCTAATACCTTCAAATATTCTTTGGCTCCCCTTGTGTCTAATCTATAAATTTGGGTCGAATACTCTACCCTCGAAAATTGTTGCGATCCCCTATACTTGTGGGTTATCAAACTCATAAGAAGTTATGTACTTCCGTGATATTCTCAAGATACCAGAGGATAGTACTCAAGGGTAGAGCAGAATAGAGGTTGGACAGGTGAAATGATCTCCGGAAGACAAGTACTTCAACTTGTCCAAGAAATGGGATCAAAGAACGATATGGTTAGAACCACGGTTGCAAAGGACCAAACATAGATACAAGATGAACTTATCACAAGGGGATTATTAATATTACAAGAAGCTTCCATGATAAGTTCCACATCGTGTCCATGGGAATGAACACAAAGTTCAAGGTCGACTCCCACTTCTCCAATGCATAACCTTTCATCCACTTCTCATCTTCGACGACGCCGTAGTGTTGAGATTTTAATTGGCATAACACCAGTAGAGTATGACCCGTAGAAGTTTCTGAGTTCACACAGATTATGGAAGGCATAGGTTCAACCCATCAGGGTATCTTAGGAACATATACTGCAATCTTCAGGAGTAATTAACACAAGCTCGGAAGTAGAGCATGGTTGAGGAAGCAGAGGATACAACTTACCAAAGGAATTATGTATCCGAGGAAAGGCTCACAAGGTTATTAAATATGAAGGACATTGTCGGGTAAAACCCAACAAAGGATCTGGTGGTCCACAAGGGATCTGATGTGAGCATCGGTACTCAACTATAAGAAGAAAGAATGCAAGAAGATCATACTATAGAAACAACTGACTAATTCAAGCTCAAATGCAAAGGAATTATGATTTCCAGATCAAGGGATCAGAAGCAAACGCTCTGATTAAGGATGGATAAGTTGAATAGACTCAGAATGACAATCAATCAAGGCTTGATTCACTGAACACCAGCTCATGTCCAAAGTGATGTCTGAACCAAGGGAAGAATTCTAAATAGGACTGATGATCGCGATCATTCACAAACAAATCGAATCAAATGCTCGAAATTACAAAGACAAAGGATGCTAATGAGTATTGCTAGACATATGGAAGTAACCATAATGCAAGCAGATAAGTATTTGCAGAGCAATAGTTGGAGAGGATTATCGGAAGATCGGTTAGTACTTCAAAGTACCTTGTGAAACCCATGAACAACTATGGATGAACGGATACTCGGTAAGCGCGAGTAAATATCTGTAGGGGTATTCATGCGGCAAGGAACTGCAGGGCAGTAAGCATAAAGGATTCTCGAAACATCGAAGAGTATTTCAGGACATCTTGTAATAACAAGAGTAACTGGGGATGAAGGTATGAACGACAAATGTAGGATGTTACCCACAAGGATTTATCAGTGGTAGGGATCACAACGACAAAGGGCACAAGGGTCTCGGGAAAACATCAGAGAGTATCTTCAGAATTTTCTGGTGCACCAAGCAATCATCTGAAGTGAAAGCCTCTCCAGGAGAAAGTATTTACGAGAACCTAGTGAGGGAGTCCTGGATTAGGGGGTCTCCGGACAACCAGACTATATCCTTTGGCCGGACTAATGGGCTATGAAGATACAAGACTGAAGACTTCGTCTCGTGTCCGGATGGGACTCTACTTGGCGTGGAAGGCAAGCTAGGCAATACGGATGTGTAGATCTCCTCCCTTGTAACCGACTTTATGTAACCCTAGCCCCCTCCGATGTCTATATAAACCGGAGGGTTTAGTCCGTAGGACAACATACAATCATACCATAGGCTAGCTTCTAGGATTTAGCCTCTCTGATCTCGTGGTAGATCAACTCTTGTAATACTCATAGCATCAAGAACAATCAAGCAGGACGTAGGGTATTACTCCATCAAGAGGGCCCGAACCTGGGTAAACATCGTGTCCCCTGCCTCCTGTTACCATCCGCCTTAGACGCACAGTTCGGGACCCCCTACCCGAGATCCGCCGGTTTTGACACCGATATTGGTGCTTTCATTGAGAGTTCCACTGTGTCGTCATCATAAGGAGGATGGCTCGCCTCGTTGTCAAGGACAACATCACCTCTAGGGGAGCCCTGGCTGTAGGCCAAACTCTCCGACTAGGCGGCTTCGTCATGACCGCCCGCTCGGCCGCGGCGCAGACGATGACTTCTCGGGTCATCGAAAATAGCCTCCCACATCAGCTCGAAATTCATCGAGCAGATGGATCCAATGGAGCTCTCCTCTTTGAACGAGCTCTTGGATCGCATCGCCGCTCTGGGAGTCATTATAGACTACGATCGTATCGGGCTTAAACCCGACCAAAGGGAGATTAACTCTCCGCCGGTCACCCATCAGATAGCGGTGGTGGAGGAGCAATGCGGCGATTCTCCCTCTATCCTGAGGGCAAACTATGTCCGGATTCCTGAGCTCCCCGAGCCGGATACTCGCTCATGGGAGGACACCGCCCTAACCCTGAATCCAGAATCAGGCCACATACCAAACCCACAGGGCAACATCCCGGAGCCCGAACTTCCAAGATCGGAAACTCCCCTGCCCCTAGATCACAGATTGGGTCAAGGGCTGGACTTAAATCCACCCACCCACCCAGATACAAACGATCTTTCCCACATTAGGCAAGCGCCCCAAGAGACAGTACATCACTATTGGGCCAGATTACTCCTTGTAATGAACAAGGTCAAGGACTGTCGTGAGGAAGATGCAATTTCATTCTTTTGCAACAATTGCACGGACAAGGGAGTCCTCAACGCCATAAGTCATCGTGACATAACACACTTTGCAGACTTGGCGGCCATAGTACAGAAATACTGTGCGATAGAAAGTGCCTGGAAAACCCAAACACAATTTTGGGATAATCTGGCTCTGACAAAACCCCCAGTCCGGACTAAAAGGGTGCACTCTCATAAGTCGCCCGACTCAATTACAAAGAAGCAAAAGCCCACTACAGGGCGTGGAACCGTATTGGAGGGATGGCTTAACGGGCCCTGCAAAATCCATAGTACAGCAGATACCATATCAACACACAGCCTCAGAGCATGTTGGGTACTCCGGCAGGTGGCCAAAAGCGGTGAGGATCTCCTCACCCAAAATACCTCAGAGCACCTTCCCACGAATAACAATACAGTATTAACGGTCTTCAAGACCTTCGCCTCAAATAATAGGCGTAAGCGAGCACTCCGCAGCCTTGCCGAAATCTGCCACGTGGCAGCAATAAATCCATGGAGCGACACGGCTATCACCTTCAATGCCAGTGATGAACCTAAATTCCGAACAACCCGAACACCAGCCGCTTTGGTCCTCAGTCCAATTGTGGACGGCTTTCGGCTCACTAAGGTGCTCATGGACGGCGGCAGCGGATTAAACCTCATTTATGAGGAAACTCTCCAAAAAATGGAAATAGACAGCAACCGTATTGAGCAAAGCAGTACGACCTTCCGAGGAATCATCCCTAGTCGGGAGGCACGTTGCGCTGGGAAAATCACACTTGATGTGGTATTCGGCGCTCCGGAGAATTACAGGTCCGAAGAAATTACATTCCAAGTGGCCCCGTTCAGTAGCGGATACCACGCCCTTCTAGGGCGGGAGGAAGTCACGATTTTTCAAGCCATACCCCATTACAGGTACATGAAGCTCAAAATGCCCGGACCCAATGGAATCATCACTCTAGTTAGTGATCCAGACATAGCACTCCGCGCCGAAGACAAAACAGTCGCACTAGCCCTCGAGGCATTATCCGAAGCCCTTGTGGCGGAGGAGTTAACCGTGTTGCGCTCCACGGTGGACAGGGACGACGTGATACTAGACAAAAGATCCAAATCCACCTCCTTTAAACCAGCGGACGAAATAGTCAAATTCCAAGTCCATCCAACGGACCCCACAAAAACAGCATCCATCGAGGCACAGTTAAACCCCGCTGTAGACGTCGCACTACGGGAGTTTTTGCGCGAGAATTGGGATATATTCTCCTGGCATCCTCCAGACATACCAGGAATCCCACGCAGATTGGCCGAGCATAGCCTTAATATTCTAAAAGGATTCAAGCCGGTCAAGCAAACTCTTCGGCGTTTCTCTGAACCTAAGCAACAAGCCATGGGAGAGGAGCTAGCCAAGCTACTGGAGGCCGGATTTATTAAAGAAATAAAACATCCGGACTGGCTAGCAAACCTGGTGATGGTACCAAAAAGGACAAATCCTGGCGCCTATGCGTCGACTTCAAAGACCTTAATAAGGCTTGCCCAAAGGATCCCTTCCCACTCCCTCGCATCAATCAAATCATCGATGCTACCGCAGGACATGAATCATTGTGCTTCCTCGATGCATACTCTGGTTACCACCAGATTAAGATGGCAGAGTCTGATCAAGCCGCAACGGCATTTATCACGCCATACGGCCCCTTCTGTTTTAACACAATGCCCTTCGGGCTCAAAAACGTCGGCGCAACATATCAGCGCATGATCCAGACATGTCTGGAAAAGCATATCGGTAAGACTGTGGAGGCATATGTAGACGATGTGGTCATTAAAACCAGACATGTTGACTCTTTAATAGACGACTTGAGGCTCACGTTCACCAATCTCCGAACATACGACATTAAGCTCAATCCGGAAAAATGCGTTTTCGGTGTTCCCGCCGGAAAGCTCCTGGGCTTCATTGTCTCCAGTAGAGGAATTGAAGCAAATCCCGCTAAAACCCGAGCTCTGTCACAGTTGGCTATCCCAACTGACCTCAAGCAAATCCAGAAATTAACTGGATGTGTGGCGGCTTTAAGCCGCTTTATCTCCCGATTAGGAGAAAAGGCACTTCCCCTTTATCGCCTTCTTCAGCGCACCGAACACTTCGAGTGGACGGACACAGCCACGGCCGGACTGGAAGAAATAAAAGCCATCCTGGCCACCAACCCAATCTTGGCCGTGCCAACTATTGGCGAACCAATGCTATTATATATAGCGGCAACTCATCAAGTTGTAAGCGCAGTGCTCATCGTCGAACGAGAGATGGACGGACATAAATTCCCACTTCAAAAGCCGGTATATTATGTATCCACCGTCCTCACTCCATGCAAATCACGGTACCCACATTATCAAAAGATAGCATACGCGGTATTCATGGCATCCCGGAAATTACGCCACTACTTTCAAGAGTGTTCAATCACGGTGGCCTCCGAAGTACCACTCAGTGACATAATAAACAACCGCGATCCCACAGGTCGGATTGCCAAATGGGCCATCGAGCTCCTCCCATTCGACATAACATACAAACCACGGCGAGCCATTAAGTCGCAAGTATTGGACGATTTCGTCGCCGAATGGACGGAAGCCGAACTCCCTAAAGAGTACGGCGCATACTTCAATTGGATCATGCACTTCGATGGCTCTAAAATGCTGGCTGGTCTAGGGGCTGGCATCGTCCTAATGTCCCCCACCGGAGATATAGTGCAATACGTACTCCAAATACTATACACAGACTCCAATAACGCAGCCGAATACGATGCCCTATTACACGGTCTCCGGATGGCAGTCTCCATGGGCATCCAACGCCTAGAGGTGCGTGGGGACTCGAACCTTGCAATATCCCAAATAAATGGAGACTTCGATGCCAAGGATCCAAAAATGGCGGCATATCGCAACACCATCCTCAAAATGTCAGCTCGGTTCGAGGGGCTTGAATTTCACCATGTGGCTCGGGAAAACAACCAGACGGCGGACATCCTCGCCCGTATCGGCGCTAGACGCGGCCCTGTCCCACCGAACATCTTCCTGGAAAGACTGTTTAAACCATCTGTGGTATGGGAAGTGGACACGGGCAAAAATAGTCCGTACCTGGCCACAACCCCAGATACCGAACACTCTGACACAATCGGAGGCTCTGCCATCGAAATAACACCTTCAGCCCACGTGATAATGGTCGTCATCGCCCCGTGGACAGAACCATTCCTGGCCTACCTAACTAGGCAGGAACTACCCGAGGACCAAAATGAGGCACGTTGCATAGTGCGGCTATCTAAAGCCTACAAGGTCCACGAGGGCGAGCTTTATAAGAAAAGCACAACCGGAGTCCTTCAAAGGTGCATCTCCGAAGAGGAAGGGCGGAAGCTTTTGGCAGAAATCCATGCCGGACTCGGCGGCCACCACGCCACAGCCCGGGCCCTTGTAAGCAAGGCCTTCCGTACAGGTTTTTATTGGCCGACAGCCCAGGCAGATGCACAGCATCTGGTACAACATTGTGTCCGTTGCCAGCTTTTTGCAAACCAAAGACACATGCCACCTACCGCCCTCCAAAAAATCCCCATTACTTGGCCCTTTGCGGTCTGGGGGCTTGATATGGTCGGACCCCTCAAAGGGGGAACCCATAAGAAAAAATACTTACTGGTCATGGTGGATAAATTCACCAAATGGATAGAAGCCAAACCTGTCAAAACGGTTGAATCTGGACCGGTGATAGACTTCATATCCGGGGTTGTACACCATTATGGCGTCCCCCACAGCATCATCACTGACAACGGCACGAACTTTACAGCCGACGAGGTGAAATTTTGGTGCAGCAACATGGGCATCAAGCTCGATTATGCTTCTGTCTATCATCCGCAAACTAACGGTCAAGTCGAACAAGCGAATGGTCTTATCATGAGCGGCATTAAACCCAGATTAGTGCGGTCCTTAAAGGAATCAGACACTCATTGGGTAGAGGAGCTCGACTCCGTACTATGGGGGCTGCGGACCACGCCGAATCGCACTACCGGATACACACCGTTTTTATGGTGTACGGCGCTGAGGCGGTGCTGCCTTGCGACATAATTCATGACTCACCTCGAGTGCGCATGTACGAAGAAAGAGAGGCCGAGCTCGATCGGCAGAACAGTTTGGATGCCCTGGAGGAGGAGCGCAACGTGGCAAAAGCCTGTTCCGCATTCTATCAGCAACAGGCTCGAAGGTATCAAAGCAGAGAAGTGCGGGCTAAAACCTATAACGTTGGCAAACTAGTTCTATGCCTGCCGGAGAAGAAAAATAACAAGCTCAAGCCCAAATGGGAAGGTCCCTTCATTATCGACCAGGTTCTGACCGGCGGAGCATACCGTCTGTGGGATGCATCGGATAACTGACTCGAGCCAAACCCATGGAATGCAGCCAGACTCCGAAGATTCTACGCCTAGCGCCGGACTCTATGTTCGTCTCCTTACCTCCATCAATTTTTTGCGCATCTGTTTTTTCTCTCTTTCTTTCTCTTTTTTTCTCTTCAAGGCCCTAAAGGGCTAAACTTGTGTCTTGGTTACACAATCTTGACGTGCTAACCACGCTCAATATACCTGGGGGCTTCTTATACAGAAGCTTAATCTAATTATCTTTCCGGGCTTTATGCCCCGCATATGTGTTATTCTTCCGCATGTACCTTTTTTGCCAATATATGCATCGATATGACTTAAGTTTTGGCCAAGCTGGGTTGCCTGGCTCTTGTATTTATGCCCTACGTTCCTGTTAATTCGGCTACGGCATAAGGGGAGCACCTCTGCGATTGTTACTGTCGGGTCAGCCGGACGTGTACCTCAGACTGGGTGAAGCCGAAAGCTAGCGTTCTTAAGGGAATATTCGGTCGGTGAATAAAAGACGACTTTCATTTAATTTACTACACGCCCCCAGATGTTTTTAGCCTGCGTCTCGCAGTTCGGACATGCACATTAGGGCATGCGTACCCAGGGAAAGGAACCCTTAACAGAACTATTCTCCCTAGAAGATGTTTCTTACTATCCATGTAATATAACATAGCTAGTTGGGTACTTGTCTGTTCAAGCACTTATGACCCCTACGCCTGGTTTCCATGCATACCCCGGTTTTTACATAACCAAGTGGGTATTCGGATACACTCCAGACTATCGGGTCCAGAGGTCGAAGCAAAAAGGTCCGCCATGACAAATGATTTACAATCCGGCTAGGGACATTACATATGTCACTTGAAGTACATAGTCACTAAGACTGATTAAATTCTTCCTCTATACCATCCAACAGGCTGTCTAGCCTACAATCCTAATGGGAATACTTCGCGGCTAATTCTACTTGATCATACACTAAACTAACGGGGATCTCTTTCCCATCAGGCCCCACAAGTCCGACCTCGGTCATGTGGTTTGGGTCAGCCTTGGTATATCGTGTCTTCACCATAGCCCAGGCTTCCCTTGCACCTTGTCGGCAGGCTGATATCTTCCATAATCGGAAGTGCCGCCGCGCTCCCTTGAGCTCCTCTATAATCTCCCCCATGCCTCCTGGCGGGGACGCGGATGGCCACAAGGCTTGGGCAATACCCTGCATCACCTGCCGAACTTGTTCGTGCAGTTATGAGAGCTCTGGTAGAAGATAACCCGAAGACCCGGGCATCTCCTCCACAGGACGACCCGTCAGTATACCTGCAGACATAACGCTGTTAGCAGGCTTCTTCGCCGAACTCCTTTAAAAAGTTCGTTCAAGCACTTACTAAAAATGCCGCGCCGAAGCTGTTTATTATCCTTCACGGAGTCCACAAGCTGGGCTCAGACATCCTTCAGTTCCACGCCCAGCCAGATATTGGTGTCTTGGAGATCATTTTTCTCCTGCCTGACTCGCGTCAGCACGCGCTCGCCAGCATTTCGCTATCGATCATCACGTGTCGTATCTGCCTCCACGGCCTCTGGATTCACTCCGGGGCCACCTGCAACATCTATTGTTAGGTGTGAATACGTGCCACATACTACCTGGTACCCATATTCTTTGCAATAGACAAAAGCGTTACCAGGGGGACCCTTTTTGGACTCCTTCAATGCGGCAACAGCGGCTTCCAGCTGGGCCTTGCACTCGTCCAGCTCTTGAGACAATTGGAAATTCTTCTCCGTAAGAACCTGCACAAATAATGATCCTTAAATCAGTTGCGTCAACTGTTTCAAGTCACAGGGGCTACTGATACATATAATCGTCAGATTTGCTTACCCGTATATCCCTGACATACTGGTCCGTGGCTCTGGCTAGACCATTTTGAGCAGCACGGATGTACGTGTCTCCAGAATTGAAGGCATCAAATGCCTCTGGCGAGAAACAAGCGTCACGGAGTACGGCCCGGCGACGCCTGTGATTCATGGCGCTCTCCACTTCTGAATTTGTAGCGGATAGTCCATCCGCATCCTCTGTAGGAGGAGCATTCGGCGTCCGCCCCATGTTGGCTTCCACCTCTATGTCCGGCCCTGGAGCCCGACTGGTGGAGGCGTGATCGGCAGCCTCTCCGGATATAGTCTGGCGAGCATTTTTTCTATTAAAGAAACATGGACGTCGTTACATTTTGAGAAAGACGGAAACCACGGAGCGAGATTTTGTGTCATACCTCTGCGCCGGCGTCTCCGTCCTGACCGCCTTCCTTTTTGGCCTACCCAGCTTCGGTGCCTCTTGTTGGCGAGTTGCTGCGGGTTCGGCACAGCGTCCCGAATGCCTTCCCTTTAAAACACCATATGTGTACGGTAGGTGAAGTGTCTAAAGGGGGATCCTATTTTTGGAGTTGGGATTTTGGTTTTTCTTACGTGCGACGCAGGGAGCAGTCCGGGATAGTCGGCTGTTATGGCCACCATGGCGTCATCGCAGCTCAATTGATAGAATTGCCTGTCTATCAGCTCCACGAATATGTCCGGATCCTCTTTGAGTCCGGGACCGAGGGCCCGGCCAGGGTCCTCTGGTTATGGAGATGGGCTGTTGACCTCCCTTACAGCTTTTCGCAGTTCCTGCCGTAAGATGGCAAGGTGAGTACCTACGACGAAGAATGCGGGAAGAATGGGAGTAAACAGGTATAACTCACCCAGCTTGGAGGGTTGTACATGGAGAATCCATCACGTGGCTTGATACGGATGAACTCCTCTTCCTCTCCCTTGAACAACTCGGACAGAATTTTCGCTAAAGCAGCAGCGGAGTCTGGTCCCTTACGCCCGCAACGGGTGGCATCATCTTCCCCGTTAAAACACCACAGGGGTGCCCTCAATATTGAAGTGGTTGCACTCCCCGCATTATGCATATTGACATAACCTCGATTATTGTCAAACCTGATTGAGCCAGCGCTTTAATCTGGTTCATCGGGTAAAGGACTTCTCCGTTGTCTTTCTCCTGGGGGCTCCGTGGGCGCCAGCTTCGGCGTTTCTTCATAGGAGCATTGTTGAACTCAGGAAGACCCCGCCGAACAGGGTCTGGAAGGGGGACGTCCTCCATATAAAACCACTCCGAAGGCCAGTCTTCAGACGTCTTCTTTGGAGTGCCGGATAGGTATCCGGTCTCGGTGATGCGCCATATTTCGGCTTCGCTCACCTGATAAAGTGACCCCTTCTGTGTGCGGGGCACAAGGAAAAATAACCTTTTCCACAGCTTGAAATGAGCCTCGCAGCCCAAAAATAGCTCGCAAAGGGCAACGTAATCGGCGATGTATAATATGGAAGCAAGGGTGAAATTATGCAGTTGGAGGCCGTAAAACTCCAGGAGCCCGCGGAGGAACGGATGAATTGGAAATCCAAGTCCCCTTAGTAAGTAAGGGACAAGGCACACCCACTCCCCCTTAGAGGGGCAAGGGAATCTCTCCGCTTGCTCCCCGCCATTATAGGTGGCGAGCCCGGCTCGAACGGGGACCATATACGCTGGAGGGAGAAATCCCAGGGTCTGCAGCTCTACTAAACGACTGTGCGGGACGGAACACCTCTCCCAATCACCGGGCCTAGGGCTACGGGGGCGGGAGGAGGAGCTGCGGTGGTCGGCCATGATGGAATGGATTTTTTCCGAGCGCGCTCCGATATATTCTCGCTGGGGGAGGATGGTGTGGATTGGATCTAAGAATCCCCATCCCTTTAATAGACAATTTATTTACCTGGCTAGGGGGGCGAATGTAAAAACGCCCTGGCTCCTCGCATTCGCTTGACGCATGGAAGATGGCCCTTATTAAGCACAGAAGCCAAGAAGTCCAACATTTATGGGAACCGGACACTACTTAACAAATATTCAAGATTTGGAGAAGAACCCGCCTTGCAATGCCGAAGACAATATTGCGCGCCGGACTCATCGTCATTGAAGCCTGGTTCAGGGGCTACTAAGGGAGTCCTGGATTAGGGGGTCTCCAAACAGCCGGACTATATCCTTTGGCCGGACTGATGGACTATGAAGATACAAGATTGAAGACTTCGTCTCGTGTCCGGATGGGACTCTAGTTGGCGTGGAAGGCAAGCTAGGAAATACGGATGTGCAGATCTCCTCCCTTGTAACCGACTTTATGTAACCCTAGCCCCCTCCGGTGTCTATATAAACCGGAGGGTTTAGTCCGTAGGACAACATACAATCATACCATAGGCTAGCTTCTAGGATTTAGCCTCTCTGATCTCGTGGTAGATCAACTCTTGTAATACTCATATCATCAAGAACAATCGAGCAGGACGTAGGGTATTACCTCCATCAAGAGGGCCCGAACCTGGGTAAACATCGTGTCCCCTGCCTCCTGTTACCATCCGCCTTAGACGCACAGTTCGGGATCCCCTACCCGAGATCCGTCGGTTTTGACACCGACACCTAGAGTTAGAGTTAGTAAAATCATTTAACCCGAATGGAAGAGAGGTCAGATTCCCAGAGTATAGACGAGGAATAAAATATATTAATACCACCCGATGGCGACATGGGGCCCGTAAGCCGCACAACCATGTTAGTAAAATAGTTTTTCAAGAACTAGACTCAACTTTGTCCAAGGACTTGGAAAGGGGGTTCCTACAGGCAGTCGGCTCTGATATCAACTTGTGACACCCCCGATTTGACCGTACACTAATCATGCATGAAATGTGTACGACCAAGATCAGGGACTCGCGAGAAGATATCACAACACAACTCTAGACACAAATTAAAATAATATAAGCTTTATTACAAGCCAGGGGCCTCGAGGGCTCGAATACAAGCTCGATACACAAGAGTCAGCGAAAGCAACAATATCTGACTACAGACATAAAGTTAGACAAGGATGCCTTAAGAAGGCAAACACAAAAGCAACGACGATCGAAGAGGCAAGGCCTCCTGCCTGGGACTTCCTAACTACTCCTGGTCTTCGGCGGCCTCCATGTAGTAGTATCCGTCGGCGGTGGCATCTAGCTCCCGGGATCCACCAACTGGTTGCAACAACTGGAAAGAAGGAAGAAAGGGGAAAAGGAGGTAGCAAAGCAACCGTGAGTACTCATCCAAAGTACTCGCAAGCATCAGATCTATACTAAGTATGCATTGGTATCAAATGGAAGGGTTGTATCTATGGACTGAACTGCAGAATGCCATAATATAGGGGAAAGCCTAGCCTATCGAAGACTAGCATCTTCAAGCAGCTCCAACCATCTTGCACCATTCATAAGAGTATAGAATAGCAGTTTATATTTAACAAACATGTTGTAGTACTAACGTCCAGAGATCCTTCCTCGACTCCCTGCGAGAAAGCAATCTCGGAGCCACATATCCATCACATGTCTCAAGTATCCGATTCTAGTTATATAAGATCAGGATACAAGTCTGAACGTCCATTACCATGGACACGATATTCGAATATATAACTTCCCTGTAGGGGTGCACCATGTTACCCAACACGCTCGATCACTCTGGCCGGACACACTTTCCTGGGTGATGCCTGGCCTCGTAAGATCAACACGTCGCAACCCTACCTAGGCTCAGTAGAGAGGTCCTCACCGGTCTACATCATAAGCGCTCTGGGGTCTTGGGCCCATCGCCCGTTGCACTCCGGGTCATTGCGCGCAGGGTGAATACCAGCGCCACCTCGGATGGTCGACGCGATCCGACCTTGCCGCCATGCTGAACTGGACGTCTGACAAAGCTTCGGCTGATATTGTGACATCGAGGCCCATAACTATTCTCCCGTGGTGGTTAGTGCGTAAAGGCCAGAGGCCAACTCAGAACAAATACCCAAACCTGTTAGTGCATTGGGGGCTCGCGAAGACAAGTAGAGACTCACGGTAATGTGACCATGTCGCCCTGTCTCATGGACTTACGGCAAGGTCCCAGAATGCCTGGCTGTGCCACGTAGAAAACTCACGGGTGCTCTACGGGCCCGTCCGACTTTCACATCAACTCGCGGGTACCCCTCAGGGCCGACCCGACTTCAACAATGGTCTCAGTAAAGTCCGGGTAACCGTGTGTCCAAAACATCAAGGGGGAAACCCGAGGAATCACCCTCGATGGATTCCACTCGATGTAATCATCAAGGTGAACATATGAGGAACCACCCTCGAGGTTCACACTTGAGGTGTTGCAGGATAGAGCCGTATTGGGAATGGTGAAGGAGGAACCACCCTCGATGACCATGACCGAATAGCTACACTACAGAGTTATCATCAGGAGTGCGTTGCGAGGTATCACCCTCGGCACCCGATAGTAGCTCTGTAGAGTCGAGCAACAAAAGGGGCATGATGTGATGTGAGGTGTCGGGCTCTGGTCGCCGATCATGTTGATCGAGTCGTCGATGATGAAGCAGGGGCAACAAGGACAAGTTGGGGGTCACTAGTGGATCACTGGTGGATCACTAACCAACATATATTAAGCAGTTTAGGATAAGCAGGTAGGTAACAATAAGCAGTTTACAAAAGCAGGCTCTGCATCAGAATAGGAGCAGTCAATTACAGTAGCAAAATATAATGCAAGTATGAGAGAATGGAATGGGCGATATCGGGATGATCAAAGGGGGGGGGGCTTGCCTGGAAGCTCCGATGAAAGGGAAGAAGGGTCGTCATCGACGTAGTCGATCACAGGGGCAGCATCAGTAGCGGTCTCAAGGTCTACCAGAAAGAAGAGGGGGAAGAAACAATAAATATAGAGCAAACAAGTGCGATACTATGCATGACATGGCAAGACGCGATGCTAGGGGTGTCCTAACGCAGTGCTACACGATACCGGCAAAGGGGAAAAAAACATTCGAGAATGTTTTCCCGAAGTTTGGCATTTTCATATAGATGAAATGGAGGGGGAAAGTTGCAGGTTCGCTATGCTAGGGATGCGTGGCAGTTGAACGGACTGCGTATTCGGATTCGTCATATTTTTCTGAGCAACTTTCATGTATAAAAATTTTCCATCCGAGTCACGCATTATTTTCTACGATTTTTCAAAGATTTAAACAATTTCTGAATTTATTTTAATTCGAAAATAATTAGTAAATTGCTATGGTACCCACCTCTATATCCACAGAAGTGTACACATCGGCTGGCATGTGGGTCCAGGGGTCCCTATTGACCAGTCAATGTTGACTGGTCAATAGGGGGTGGGGCCCCTGTCATACACTAGGTTTAGCTAATTAATCCAGATTTCAACTAATCATGAAATTAGGCTAATTAATCCTAGTTAATTAAGTTAATTAATTAATTAATTATATTTTATTATACCTTTTTTTAACCTATTTTTTTACACAGGGGCGTGGGGCCCTATTGGCAGTGCCTCAGGGGGCCAGCCGGGGCTGGTACCGGGCGTTGGGCGCGAGCGCCCGTATGAGCGAACCAGGGGCGCAAGCGGAGGCCCAGACGGCCGGCGAGGCGTGGCTGGATGGGGCGATCGGCGCGGCCAGGGATGCGCATGTCGATGGCCACACATGGCGCGGCGCTGCGGGCGGTGCTGCGGGGCAGGGCGGAGCGGCGCTACGAGGAGGAGGCGGTTGCAGGGGGCGGCCCGTGCGGCAGAGCTCCGGCGGGCGTGCGGTCACGGGGGAAAGGCGGGGCACGGGCTGGCGCAGGGGGCAGCATCAGCATAGCAGTAGAGCAAAGCAGAAGAAGTAGCAGTCAGCAGCGTAGCTCGCAGCAGCAGCCATCGGCGGAAGCAGCAGTAGCAGCATAGCACGAGCAGCAGATGGCGGCGAGTGGCGACAGGCAACGGCGGGCCTAGCCGGGCGCAGTGGGGCGCGCACACGGACGGGGTGGGGCACGGGCGCGGGGACGCAACCATAGGCGTGCGGGAGCACGAGCTCTGACGGTGTCGCGCACGGGCACGGCGGCTACGGTGGGGAGCTAGCTTGGGACGAACTAGGGGTTAAGTAGAGGGGGGAATCGGAGGTGAGCTCACGGTCGTTGCAGAGAAGGCCCGAGGGCGACTCGAGGTGCTCGGGGCGGCGCAGATCGACGACGAGCTCCGATGCGTCTGACAGTGGATGACGACGGTGGAGCGAGCACTGACGTGGTCCCCGGCTCCAGGCGCTTGGCGTAGACTGTGCAGAAGACGCCCGCGAGGCGAATGGACAGGGAGGCGCGACGCGGGGACGAAGGTGGGCGCGGCTACACCGGAGCCATGGCGATGGTGGCTCGGTCTCTCGCGGGGGAAGAAGAAGCGGCGCGAGAAATGAAGGAGGAAGTGGCTAGTGTTTGCCTGGGGCTCGGGGAGACCTTATATGCGTCGGGGAGCCACGGGATGGACGACGTGTGGCCATCCGCGACCATGGACAGGGCTCACACGTCCACGGCGCTCCTGATGAGCAGTAGGAAGGAGGAGGTGGCGAGGTGGGCTGGGCTCCCACTGTTGACCTAGAGCCCAGTTCACCAGTAGTTTAGGTCTTTTACTTTCTTTAACTGATTATTTGCTTCCTACTTTGCATTTTATTTGAGATACTAAATGAGTTTTTTTTAATACAAAATTTGGCACAAAAATACAGCGCGACATTCTGGGTTGCTACAAAAAGTTCCAAAGCATTTGGGAGTGTCCAGCTATTTTTAAAAATTGAAAAGGCCAATTTCAAATGTTGCTGGACCATTAAATAAATTTCTAGGGACACTTTGGGAATCCAAAAGAGGTTGGTTCCAACATGACATATATCAAGGGATTATTTGCCACACCTTGAACATTTTATCCCTTCTCCCACCTTTTCTCTCTCTCAAGTCAAGCCTATGGGGAATGAAGGAGAATGAATCAAATCGAATCAGATGAATAAGAAAAGACTAACCTATGGAGGATATATAGGACGGGATTCTAGAAGATCAAGGAGGGATTCAATAAATTAGGATCTCATCCTTCACTAATTGCTTTCAAATGGCTAGAAAATCTTAAGAGGAGAGTGGCGCCCCACTGTCGGCGGTGATTACGGAATGGGGAAGAACGAGGAGGCGAGAGAAGACGATGTGACGATGGAGGCGACCTGGACTCGATGCGCAATGCTTGGTGATTTTTCTCTGTAGCGATAGTTACCTTGTGTGTGTGTGTGTGTTGCGTGGGACGATACTTGCCTGCTCCCCACGTGTGCGCCCATCCATGCTCCCGCATACATGGCTTGATTTGATTGGAATAAAATAAAACCTCGGCCCCATCCTCTTAAATTCAGGGAGAAGATGATTAGATTAGATTGGAAAGAAAAAAAAACAACCGTAAGATGAAGTGGGAGCACGGATGGAAGCATGGGGAGGGAGCAGGCAAGCCGGATCCTGTTGCCTGCGTAAAGCTGCTAGTAATTAGGCTGACTCGGTTTATTGTTTTTCTGTAAGTTAATAGCTAGTAAGCGTGCACGTGCACGCACGTCTTGACTAATATTATAATCATATGCGAAAATCCAGTTTTGTATGTTAAGAGTATTCAACGTGCACCAGGGAATTATTCCAAATAGACATTAAGATTTACAAATTGAACTAATAGAAAATCAAACATTAACCTGATCTAACACATTGCTCCCTCCAATTCTTCAAGTTCCTCCTCTGGTTAATTATGCAAGGGTTTTTTGTGCAATAGTATAGATGATAAGTGATTCCGATAAAACAATGGAATGCAAAATTGTAAGAAATCTTAAAATTTACCTTGTTGAAATTAGGAGAAGCTCCAAGAAGAGCTGGCAAAGCATCCTGACTCTTTTTTCATATTTTCAGTCAACTGCTAATTCCACCCATAGTCTTTTCAATGCACCAATATTCCAACAATAGACATGCTTTTTTACAAAGGTGGATTTTATGCCTCATAATGAAGCATCAAGAGGATACAAGCATAATTAGCACATACTCAGCATCTGCATAGTTAGGATGCACAAAACCAACTCACACGCGCACACACAAAAACACGCCGGCAAATAGCAGTCATATAAGACCGAAGCTATGCGTAGGCAAAAATAAAAAATAAAACCCCAAAAAATAGATATGCGATCGCAAACTACAACAATGATCATATCCACGCCAACCATCTCATGACGCCACATGGACGACGAGGTTCTTAAACAACAACGCCTTCAAGAAGGGAGTGACGCTCAAGCACCGTTGTCACCAGATCCAACCAACAAGCCAAGAATCTAGGTTTGCACCCTAAAGAATTAGTCCAAACATATCCAACAATGCCTTCAACAAGATAACAACGTAAAAAAAACATTGCCATTGCTAGGTATGACCACCTTGGGCCAGACCTAGGCTCTTCACCCCGAAGCTTGAGATCGGATGCACAAGTATCGCCACCATCTAGGTCACTCATGTGTTGTCACCACCACTTCTCCGCGATCCCGGCAGTTACATGAGATGTGCAACCGAAGCCGCTACACAACCATGCATCCCTCTGCGTCAAGTGGTCGTCCTTGGTCTGCATCTCACCCTGAAGGATGACAGACACCCAACAATATGCATGTATCAATCAAAATATCTAATTTGCAAGGCTGAAAAGCTATATGTGGTGCATCTGCAAGACCATGAGAAGAGTAATGATATACCTGCAAACGAAATTGGAGATTACACTCAACAAAACATAAAATAAAGTAAGTCGTGGCGAGAAAAGGTCCACCTACAGTGAGATGGCTCATACATCCATAAGAATACATGGTGTCGGTTTTGATCAACTCTTTGTTCCATCCAAGTCCACACTGTCATCCTAAAAGCAGCAAGGATATCATATATATCAAGATGTATCACGAGTATATCAAACTTACTTGCAAGATATCTTCTTTTAGCTTGGTATGAACAATAATAAAGAATGGAAACAACGCTTGATGATAATTTTAGTATCCCGATTACTTCCAAACAGTCAATTAAGAACTGTGACACCTAATGACCAAGTATTTGTAAGAAACATCCATAATTATTTTATCATACAGTAAAATAGCAATGGAGACAACACCTAATGAGTAACGACCAATGGTTGTTTCAAAACATCTTGCAGCAAAACGAATCATCAAGACATCAACCACTAACCAAGGGTCTGAAGCCGCCCGCTAATTTTCTCCTACCTCTTATGCAGCACGATTCAATTCAAACAAACGTTATGTTCAAATCCACCGAAATCCCAAGGGAAATGCAAAACATTTGAGTGTATATGATAGAAAAAAATGCAGTTTCAGCGGTGAAACTACCTTTGCAGGCTTGACGGGTCTTTGTGCGGACCGGATAACTTACTTCATAGTGCATCACTATACACCAACGAGCAATTAAGAAAAATTGAGGTACAATAAACACATGAAAATTTCACAAAACACCTTGTTTTTTACCTGGATATGGTTCCATCATGTTTCAAGATTGTTATGGGATTCACCGTTGACGAAGGACCCAAGCGTCCACCGGCTGTACGCACCGCTGTTGACGTGCACCTGCAAGATGGAATCATGAAATACATGAAGATGCCCAAACAACCAGTTTCTCACCACATGGTGTCATAGTTGCGAATACCATATAGAAATAGATCAATGTGGAAGTACAAGCATACTGAAAACCTTGAGAAGTTCTAGTTGTGTTGCTGTATAATAAAAATCTTCAATAATTTTGCAATAAAAATTAATCTAGTGACTACTGCCCATATGTATTTCTATATGGTACGGGTAATAATTGAACATATTACATGCTGGTGTAGTATTGTACAAATAAAAAATTACATGGCTGCCTAACTCCTGTCTCTGGACAAATTGAAACCGAGGTTGCCGCATGCCTGCAGCCTCGAGACTCCACTGAATCAAAGTAGCTTGAAGGATAGGAGGAGCTTCCGGGTGTAGACAAATTCAGATTTGTGCCGAAAATATTGACATTTGTCTAAATCAGAGATTCACGGCAAGTGAGCAACCATGGGGGATTGGGGGATCAGGGTATGGGGGATAGGAGTACGTCTCTCGGAAGAAGACAATGGGCTCAGCAGCAGCGTGCCTGAGCAAACTGGGCGGCTCCAGCAGTCCGGCTAAGAGGGGAGGCTCGGGCGTTCGGCACGCTGCTGGCCGGTGGTGCGCATGTGCGGACAGCAGCAGGCCAGTCGAGCAGAGGCAGACCACGGCACCGGAGCGCCCGAGCGGACTGGGCGGCTCCAACAGTCCAGCTATTGGGGACCGCTTGGCGCGCTGTTGCGCGCCTCCACGGACAGCAGCTGGCCGGGCGTGCAGAGGCAGCCCACGGCACCGGTGAGGAGAGCTCGCGTTCGCCGGCCTGGAATCCGTCCGCAAGGAGCAAGGGAAGGCAGGAGCGGCGGCTAGGGTTCTCCCACGAGCCAAGCACGGAGACGATGCGGGTCGTGAGTTGGAGAGCGCTTTTCCCCCTCTGGTTTAGCATGATTTTTGCGTTGAGGAAGCGTTATATGCGGGCGCAGCGTGGAATATTCCTCTGCGGGAGAAGCGCGGTCAGCCATAGTAAATTGCTAATTGCACACTTGACACGGAATTAAATTAATCTTAACCATTAGTGGGTCTAATCTAACGGTGCTAATCAAGCTGTGTACATCTGCTCTGTGGTTTTAAGAAAGAATTAGTTTGATTGTTTAATAATACGAAATATGTATTTGGCAACCCTGTGCCCGATTGCAAAACTGCCACACCACTCGGTATCCCTTTGATAACTCTCCCCTAATCTTCTTCCTCCTCGGCCCTCGCCTTATCCTCGGCCGCGATTGCGTTGGCATCATCGTTCTTCCCGGGCCATTCGAACTCTCCCTTGCAGTTGCAATGTCGATGCAGTTCCTCTCGTTGCCCACCGCCCCCGCCGCCGCCTCCCCGGCGCCCCACCTCCTCCCTCCCAAGCCCTTCTTCCTCAAGCCCCTCTCCTCCTCCGCCGCCGCCTCCTTCCGCCGCCCCTCCCAGCCCCCGCCACTGCCCCCGAAACCCTCCCCTCCCCCACCGCCCTCACTGACTCCTCCCCCTTTCCCCAACTCGCTCTCCTCCAAGCTATGGCTCTCCAGCAAGCTCTCCCCGCCCCCGCCCCCTCCTCCTCCACCCCGAACGCGGCAACACCACCCTCCTCCCCCGCCTCCGCCAGTGGAGCCGGAGCCGGAGGAAGAGGAGGACGCGGATGCAGACGAGGGTTTTCGGCAGAAGGGGAAGGTGTTCGTCGGGAACCTGCCTCCGCGGGCTCGGAAGGCGGAGGTGGCCGACTTCTTCCGCCAGTTCGGGCCGCTTGACAAGGTGGAGCTCGTGTGCACCCACGACGACCCCGAGCGCAACGACGGCTTCTGCTTCCTCTACTACGCGGACGCCGAGGGCCAGGGCGCGGAGCCGCGGCGGAGGTCGACGGGGTGGACTTCCGGGGCAGGTCGCTCATGGTGTGGCTCGACGACGGGAGGAAGGGGCGGGCCAGGGCAGAGGATCGGGCGCGCTGGGTGGACCACGGCCAAGGGAAGGAGGCGCCGTCGCCATGGCACCATGGCAGGGACGAGGCTTGCCGCGAGTTCCGCGGGGTGGTGGAGTCGCGGCCCGAGGACTGGCAGGCCGTCGTCTCCGCCTTCGAGAGGGTCCCCAAGGTGGGAAGCTCCCCGTACCACCTCGGCCTTGTTTTCTGCTACTCCTATTTGCAGTGCTCCTCCACTTAACATGCCAATTGCATATATCACATCATCTTAACATGTGGTGATACTGATATGGTACTGAATAGTAACTCTAGGATGCTAATTGCATGATAACACGAGGATGGTCTAGTAGTTGTCCATTTAATGGCAGATGATTTGTGATTGCACACACTCAAAATTTACCTTCTGTAAAATCTCATTAGCCTAATGCAGTTGGTGCACAGCTTGTGTCTGCTGTTTACTTTGATGTCATTTGCAATTCAATCACAATTGAAGTTCCCAAATATTTGGCTAGTTGACTGTTGAAAATTAGCTGCTCCACAAGTTGTTCTTCATTTACATGAACAATTACTGTACTCATTCTGCATTTTCTGTATATTTTGTAAGCTGTAACCATGTACAGGAATAAGTATTATATGAGTTAATTAAGATTTGATAACTTACGTAGAAACACCGTGATAACATTTTGTGTATGTTTCTTAATTGAGAACTTTTTTATGTGTAAATAGCATGGTAATATATGTACCGCAGATTCGATAACTTAAACAGAAATCCCACGGTATTTTTGGCCCGGAAATTTCTTTATTGAAAAAGATAACGTCACTAACTTATGTGTAAATAACATAATAATTTACGCTTCGCGGACTTTATAACTTACATACAAACATCATGGTAACTTTAACAAGGAGGGCGGAGGGAGTTATTGAAAACATACCCCGGTAATTTTTGTATAAATAACACGGTATTATAAGTACCACATAACTGATAATTTACATACAAACACCATGGTAACTTTTGGTCCGGCAAAAAAATTGTTGAGAAACATAACCGCGGTAACTTTTTTTGTAAATACTATGGTAATATACATTCCGTAGACATGATAACTTAAGTAGAAACACCGCGATAAAATTAATCAAGGAGGGGAGTTGTTAAAAAATATACCCTACGTGAAAAGAACATCATAATATGTGAACCGTGTACATGATAATTTACATACAAACATCGCAATAACATGACCAAGGGACAAATTTTATTGACAAATATACTCCTGGTAACTTCTGTGTGAATAGCTTGGTAAAACAGGAAACACCGACTTGATAACTTGGGTGCAAACACAATGGTAACTTTGTCCAAAGAAGGAAAAATTGTTGAAAAATATACCTCGATAACTTACGAGAAAATAGAACGGTAATATACGAATCGTATATCCGATAACTTCCATACAAACACCGCGATAACTTTGACTAAAGGGCAAAAAAGTTGTCGAAAAACATACCCGCGATAACTTAAGTGAAAATAGCACGGTTATATATGAACTGCAAAACCCGATAACTTACGTACAAATACCATGATAAGTTTGATTGAAGTGGATGAATTGTTGAAAATATATCTCAGGAACTCATGTGTAAATAGCGTGGTAATAGTCTTGATTTGGGAAAGAATAGTAAAAAGTGGTCGAAAAATACACATGGTAACTTTTTGTATGTAAATATCATATAAATTACGCACCACAACCTTGATAATTTAGGTCCAAACACCGCGGTAAATTTGATCTGGAGAAAAAAATTGTTGAAAAGATACCCCCGGTAAGTTCTGTGTAAATAGCATAGTAATATACCCATCGCATATCTGATAATTTACGTACAAATACCATGGTAATATTTGACTCGGTTGGGAAATTGTTGAAAACATACCCCCATAAATTTTGTGTAAATAGCATGGTTACATACGCATCACATACCTACGTACAAACACCATGGTAACCTTAATAAAGCGGAAAAAACATTAGAAACATACCCCCCTCCTCGCGGTAACTTATATGAAAACATCATCGTAATATACGAACCACAGACATAAAAACAATATGGTAATATAAGGACCGCATGCCCGGTAATTTATATGAATAAAGCATGGTAATATATGAACTGCAGGGTCGGCGAACCTTTTTTATGCCTTCGATAACTTATGTGGAAATAGCAGGGTAACTTGCATATAACGGGCATGGTAACTTATGTAGCCTAGGCGTGATAAATTTTGACTGAAAAAAGTCATCGGAACATGCCAGCATGGGATCTAGTTTCGAAGATCTCATCGCGACGAATCTTTTATGTAAAAACGGTTTTTACATTGGACCAATAATTTGAGCTACAAAATATTTTAAATGTTTGGAATAAAGAGAATCTAGAATGACATCAGTTTTTTTGTCCTCTAGTGTATGCATATAATTAGAAGGAGAAATTCACGTGAAAGGAGAAAGAATGCTAATGTATGCATGTATTTAAAGTGAAGAAAGTAGAGATGTGGCAGTTTTGCTTATATGGCACACATATGCCAAATATCACATTCCTTAATAATAATATAGATATAGAAGTATAGATA
Source organism: Triticum aestivum (assembly GCF_018294505.1). Classification (NCBI taxonomy): domain Eukaryota; kingdom Viridiplantae; phylum Streptophyta; class Magnoliopsida; order Poales; family Poaceae; genus Triticum; species Triticum aestivum. The sequence goes on from NC_057797.1 coordinate 74,759,286, forward strand.
TAGATATATAGATTAATAGTAGTATAGATAGGCCTGCATGTACGTACCCCTAGCAGCGGGCAGTCCTATTTATCGCGTTCGGCGAGTCAAAACGCTCGACTCGCTGAAGCCAGCGACCTTATGGACGGCCCACATGCGCAGGTAAGCAACTACCTGTTTTCTGTCTCTTTTTTTAACTTTTCCCTTTTTTGCTTTCTTTTTTACTTTTGTTTATATTTTAAAACATTCTAAGTACATCTATTACAAAACACTCACCTAAACACATTTGAAAAAATTTGAATAAGAATTTGAAAAATATTGAACAAGTATTTGAAAAATATTGAATAAGTATTGAAAATGTTGAACAAGTATTTGAAAAATGTTGAATAGGTATTAAAAAAATGTTGAACTAGCATACGAATAATGTTGAATAAGTACTTGAAAATGTTGAACTAGCATTTGAAAAATATTGAATAAGTATTGAAAAGGTTGAACAAGTATTTTAAAAATGTTGAATAGGTATTAAAAAATGTTGAACTAGCATATGAATAATGTTGAATAAGTACTTGAAAATGTTGAACTAGTATCTGAAAAATGTTGAATAAGTATTAAAAATGTTGAACAAGTATTTAAAAAAATGTTGGATAGGTATTAGAAAATGTTGAACAATAATTTTAGAATGTTGAACTAGTATTTGGAAAAAGTTGAATAAGTATTGAAAATGTTGAACAAGTATTTGAAAAAATGTTGAATAGGTATTAGAAAATGTTGGAAAAGTATATGAAAATGTTGAATAGGTTTTTGAAAATGTGGCATAAGTATTAAAATGATGAAGAATTTTTTTGAAAAATGTTGAATACGCATTCGGACAATGTTGAACGTGTATACAAAAAATGTTGATCACTTATTAAAAAAATATTTTTGGCATATATGAAAATGTAGAGTGAAAACAAAAACAAACATAAGAAAAAAAATAAAAAATGGAGAAAAGAGAGAAAAAACAAAGAAAAAGAAAAAATTGAAAAAACCAAAGAATAACTAGTGAAAACCCCAGCTTCTTTTGAGTTAACAAGAACCGCCCTTCTCTTTTGTCACAAACCCAGCTTGTTTTGAGTTAACAAGAACCGCCCTTCCCTTTTTTCTTCACTCTCTGCCCGCGAGTGGGCCGGCCCAATTAACAGACTGCTTCAACGATACATCCTCTGCGCCATCGCTTAATGCGATAAAATAGCATTGACGCCTAGCAGCTTGGAGCTCTGTGCCACCGCACCGACTGCACCTGCTCAAGGCCGGCCCTGTACCTAAGGGTGTGCCTTCAAAAGCTCATGTTGAATGCTTTAAGCGCCGCAGAAGTCAACCAGCGCCTACAGCAAACGCCAACTGGGCCGGAAAACCTACGAATACGAGGACTTGAACTCGCGTCACTACTTCGAAAGATGGTTCGGCTAACAACTACATCCCCTAGACCAGTGACTAAAAGCAACGCCCCACATTTCTTCTGCCCCTTCTCTCTTCTGTCTGGCAGCGAGTGGGCAGGGCCCAATTAACAAACTGCTTCAGCGATACATCCTCTGCGCCATCAATTAATGCGATAAATAGCATTGGCGCCTAGCAGCTTGGGGCTCTGTGCCACCGCACTGACTCCACCTGCTCAGGGCCAGCCCTATACCTAAGGGTGTACTTTTGGGAGCTCCTATTGAAAGCTTTAAGCGCCGCAGAAGTCAACCAGCGCCTACAGCAAACGCCAAGTGGGCCGGAAACCTGTGAGTACGAGGACTCGAACTCGTGTCGCTGATGGTTCAGCTAACCACTATAGCCCCTAGACCACTGTGACTAAAAGCAACGCGAATACTTGAAGAACTATTGCAGCCGCGTTATTTATTACGCAATAGAACTTACATTTTTATACTTTTTATAAAAAAAGTTTATCAATTTTTGAAAAAGTTCACAAATTGAAAAAGTTCGTCGTTTCTGAAAAAAGTTCATCCAATTTGATAAGAAAAGTTCATCTATTAGAAAAAATTCACCGATTTTGAAAAAAGTTCACAAAATATGAAAGCAGTTCATCGATTTTGGAAAAAATGGTAATATAATTTGAAAAAAAAAGTTCATCAAATGAGAAAAAAGTTCATCAAAGTTGGAAAAACTACATCAAATTTGAAAAAAGTTCACCGAATTTGAAAAAGATCATCGGTTTTAAAAAAAAGTTCAGCGAAGCAATAAATAAGTTCACCAATTTTCAAGAAAGATCACCGAACTACTAGAAATCCACATTTTACCTAGAGCCAACCTCTTTACCTAGAGCTCATCAGCTAACTCAAGGGATAGAAAAGAAATGAACAGGACCCTCTAGGGAAAGATGTCTTTCCAGCCAAAAAAAATAGAAACTAAACTTTCCCTAGGGTGGTGCCACGTACGTACCATCGAAGCCAAAAAAGCCCGAAGAGCTGCCCTCGATGTGGCCACGTAGATTGCCTCCCGCGCTCCTTTATCCACACAGCGCGCCAAGTTTTTCCCCTCGCACAAGTTGGGCCCACTGGTCAGTGAGAAAAGGAAGGGAAAAAGGGCGCGTAGAGGAATTTATTTGGCTAGGTCCCTCCTTCACGCTTCACCCATACCCCAAGCGCTGCCAGACTAAAAAAAATCCCCTCTTCTATCCCTGCCCGCCCCGCGCCGCCGCGACCTGCTCCGCCCCGTGCCGCTATGACCTACTTCTCCCCGCGCCGCCACGCTCCGCTGCGCCCCAGCCCGCCCCGCTCCGCTGCACCCTGGCCCGCCCCGCTCCGCTGCGCCCCGGCCCGCCCCCTCCGTCGTGCCCCTTCTTCCCCCTGTACTGGATCGGTGACATTCGCGACGGGCGTGGTGGCCATGGCCACGCCGGCCGAGGTGACGGAGTCGTGCTTCCCGTGGTGACCGCATCCGCGACGCCCTTAACTCTGCTGACCGGGTCGCCCTTTGGATGTGGAGACGGTGCCGCCCCCGCTGATTGGACGAGCATTCGGTCTGCTCTGTTGTACGCAGCTGCTTCTGTCCAAAAGGTTGTCTCTATCTCTCTTCCCCTCTAGTTTAGAAAGATGTTTGATTGCTGGCTTAGATAGTTGTACTTGTGTATGTCTAGCAAAATTCTGAAACTGTTGTTTTGGTTTTAGCATCCGAAGGAAGCAGTAGGTGGTGCACTATTCAGTACATGTGGACGTTGTTCAGTATCTTCTCCAGCAGGTGGGGTTTTCAGTTTAAACATCTTGGTTAAAAGGTGTATGAAAGGTTCTAGGAACAAAAGAAATTTCTAGCAAAGGAAGGAATAGAAGAACTGATTGATATGGAGATGCACGAACACATGAATGAACCATTCAACCATGTAAATTGTGGTCAGAATACAGATACTAAACACAGTGAACATGAAATGTTTCATATAGTTTATGTTGAATTTGTTCATAGCTACTGTAATTGCATGAATGACAGAAACAATAGCTTCATTGATTACTATATATGCTCGTGTTAACAGTGGTCAGATTACTGCATTTTTATGATTGCTGTAGTTATCTACACAAAATTGCGTGTGTGTTTTACCATTGTTGTTTAGTTATCCATATGAAAGCTAGTAGTCGCAATTGTTGGGCTTTTCCACCCCAGTCTTTGCTTTATGTTATGAATAAATGGAAGTCCTCTACTATTCTTCATTGGTTTTCTACATTTTTTCAGAAACCATCAAGTGTCGGGTGTTGTTTGCTTGAAGAAAAGTTCCCTGCTCGTGGCATCGAATCAACAGAGAAGAAATGCATTGCTAAATCAAGTAGGTATTATGATTTCTTCTTTCCATGAAAACTATGTTGATTAATGCATTGTTCACTTGTATGATGTGGGAATGTGGGGTTATTTTTTGTTGGTGATGAGTGGTTTTCTATTTTAGTGTGTATGATGCATTCATTTTTTGTTGGGATGCGACTTGTGATCGTAGCAATTCATTTTTATTTCAGATTTAAGTACAAAACCAAACCATGTCTTTGGATGCTCAACGTAGCTGGATGTATAGTGGGTGGAAGGATAATGGAAGGCATTCTGATGAGTGGATACGCAATACAAATGCTTTTGTGAACCATGTTTTTGAGGGTGTCCGTAGTGCCAAGTTTGGAGTTTCTTGTCCTTGCTCAAAATGTTGCAATGGTAGTAGAAGAACAAAACAATTGATGACCTCTCATCTTTGTCATTAGGGTTTCATGCCCAACTACTTTAGATGGACTGCACATGGGGAGCATCATGTTCATGTAGATAGAGTGGAGTCTGTCAACACTGATTGCTTAGAGGACATGTTGTGTGACTTTGGGGATGCAATGCATGTCGATAATGTAGACGAGGAGCCAACACCAGATGCCAAAGCTTTTTATGCCATGTTGTCAGCTGTTAGAGACCCACTCCATGAGTTCACCCAAACCTCACGCTTTGCTACTATTACACGCCTGATGGGAATTAAGTCACAATACAATTTGTCAGTGGACTGCATAAATAGTTTACTAAAACTTTGGCAAGATACACTCCCTCAAGGCAATAAAATGCCATCAAGCTTGTATGAGTGCAAGTGTATCTTAGCTGGTTTGAAAATGCCACTCCTGAAAATAGATGCATGTGTTAACCATTGCATGATATACTATAAGGATAGAGAGAGAAAACTGAAGTGTGATTTCTGCGGTGAAGCAAGATATAAGGTAGTTAACAATGACTGCCCAAATAAGAAGCGCAAACCCATCCCACGTAAGGTTCTGCGATACCTTCCATTTCTACCAAGATTGCAAAGGTTGTTCATGCAGCCTGAATTTGCTAAGCACATGAGATGGCACATGGAAGGCAACCGAGAAAATCCAGGAATGATGGTGCACCCAGCTGATAGTGAATCATGGAAATCTTTCAATGTGGATGGGTTTGCAAGTGATCCACGCAACGTTAAGCTAGTCAAGTCCTCTGATGGCTTCAACCCTTTTAATTTCGGGTTAACACAATACTCTTGTTGGCCTGTGTTTCTTGATCCTTTGAACCTGCCACCTGCTCTTTGCTTGAAAACACAAAATATCTTTCTTAGCATGGTGATCCCTGAACCAAAGAGTCTTGGCAAGAACTTCAATGTGTACAAGGAGCCTTTATTTGATGAGTTGAAAGAGGCGTGGGCGGGTGTACCAACTTATGATAGTTTCCTTAAGCAGAATTTCAATATGAGGGTAACCTTGCATACAACTGTCCATGACCGCCCTGCTTTTGGTATGGTTGCTGGATGGTCTACCCATGGTGGGCTGGCTTGTTACGAGTGTGGGGCAGATCCACAAACAATTTGGCTGGATAATGGGCACAAATGGAGTTTGTTTGATAGCCACAGGCGATTTCTGTGGGCCGACCATATATTTAGGACCCAGAGTGATGCCTTTTTAAAAGATACATTAGTGAAGGATATTGCTCCATGTAGGTTAACAAGGGATGCAATTTTTGCTTACATGAATGAAGTTAAGGACAACAATTTTGAAGGTTATGGAGTAACACACAATTGGACACACATTCCTAAGTTGTGGGAATTGCCATACTTCCCAAAGCTTTTGCTTCCTCATAATATAGATGTTATGCACACCGAAAAAAATATTGTAGAAGCAATATTCAATACTGTCCTTGACATTCCTAACAAGACAAAAGACAATGCCAAAGCCCGCCTTGACCAAGCTGTACTGTGTAGCAGAACTGATTTGAACCTTCAAGAAAAGCCCAATGATAAATGGGAAAAGCCTAGAGCACCATATTGCTTGAAGAGGAACCAAATAAGAGAGGTCCTATTGTGGTTTCTTCAGCTCAAATTTCCAGATGGATATGTGGCCAACATGAAGCGAGGTGTTAACTTAGAGCAACTTAAGATATATGGGCTCAAAAGTCATGACTACCATATATTTATGGAGCGGTTGCTGCCTGTCATGCTGCGGGGGTATGTAGATAATGATGTGTGGGAGGCTTTGGCTGAGCTAAGTTATTTCTTTAGGCTGCTTTGCGCAAAAGAAATAGATCCTAACCAAATGGATAAATTGGAGGAAAACATTCCTGTCCTAATTTGTAAATTGGAGAAAATTTTCCCATCGGGGTTCTTTGATTCAATGGAGCATATAATGATACACCTCCCTTATCAAGCAAAAGTAGGAGGGGCCGTTAAGTATCGTTGGATGTATACTTATGAAAGGTATGTTTTGTTCTTCATGCATTATGTCCATATGGTAGTAGTATTTCCTATTTGGACATTACTTTGTTACATGGCAATGTAGGTTAATAAAAAAGCTTAGAGCAAAAGTTAGTAACAAAGCACGTGTGGAGGCTTCAATTGTTGAGGCATTTCTTGTTGAGGAGATTTCAAACTTTAGTTCTTTGTACCTTCCTGATGATGTGCCTACCTCAAGAAATCGCCCCCAACGTTATGCACAATCTAGCACTACCAGCACAAGTACTCTTAGTTTTTTTGGAGACAAGGGATGGAAAATTGGTAGAGGGGAACCTAGGATCTTATCACATGAAGAGTACAAGACAGCCATGATTTTTGTCTTACTAAACATGCCTGAAATGGATGATATTGTGAAGTAAGTTCTCTAAATTAGCATTTCTAGCACAATCATGTACAAATAAGAAAATTGGTGCTGATGGTTTACACAAAATATGTAGACAATTTGAACTTGACCAATGGAGGCGTCCTCGACAACCAAGTACAAAAGAACTTGATAAACTTAGGCGAGATGGTGCTGGTTCAGGAAAACCAAACTTGTTGGATTGGTTCAAAACTTTGGTAAAGCACCTATACATACTAGCAAATAAAGTGCCCTACAGTTTTCTATGCCTAATAACTCTATATACATATATTGTCTTCTTGTAGTGCATAAAGGATGCATCTATTAATAAATAATTACACGATCTTTCGCGAGGTTGTAGCATGAGAGTAAAATCATATGACATGTATGAAGTTAATGGGTTCATATTTCAATCAGAGAAATATGAAAACCACAGAGAAGGGGACCTTTCATCTAGAAATACCGGCGTTCTTGCTCTTGGAATAGATGATGCAACCAATGAGGAGCTTGAATACTACGGTGTTATTAAGGACATTATAGAACTTAAATTTGATGGTGATGAGGACTTCAGTCTTGTGATGTTTGATTGTCACTGGTTTCATCCAACTAAAAGAGTGAGACATTTGAACAGATTTGGCTTAGTTGAAGTAGCACCTGCTTCAACCAATCCAGCCAATGAGCGTTTTGCTATTGCCAGCCAAGTGAGCTTAGTCTATTATGTTCCATATGCTTGTACTTTGGTTGCAAGTCTTCTTGATTGTCAAGTTGCTTACAGAGTACCACCTTTAGGCAGTCTAGAAACTCCTACAGATGATGACTACACAACAACAACACCCACTAATGCAGATGTGTTCCAAGAGAATAGTTTAGATGCCAATGATTTCATTGTACAAGTAGGATCACAACTTGACAACTTAATAGTACGTGGTTCAGATGAGGTGGTTGATCCAACCGAATTGTCAAATATTAGCAACCGGCATGATTTGGGTGGTGAAAGGATTCAAGAACAAGTTATCAAGGATGAAGACTATGATGAAGTGATCATTGAGGAAATTGAAGAAGAAGATGATGATTTCTAGCCCATTTTCTATTTATTATCGTTGTTTGTAATTTGGGTGGTTGAAGACTTGGCAAGAAACACTTATCTATTTGCTATCGTTATGTTTATCATGATTGTCTTGTTGGTTGTAAATTGTTCTTTGCTATCTTTATCTTATTTGTTTCAAGAATCACACATTACAGGATGACAATTGGAAGAAAAGCATCTCGACTTGCTGTAGCGATCAAACCAGCGCCTGCTGCTCGAAACACTACTGCTGCTGATGGCACTTATGATGGGTACATAAGAGGAGTTTCAGATCTTCCTCCTGCTATTCCAAATAATGAAGATCATCCAATCATTCGACCTATTAGCAAGACATAAGTCTTATTATTTAGTATAAGTACTTTCTTGCTCTGCAATATGTTTTCCTTTTCTAATACTTGTTTGTTGTATTTACAACTTCCTTCTGTGTAGGCATTGGAAGGACATTCCTGTTGTTCGAAAGGGCAGAAGACCATCAAGTGTATTGACATGCCTTCTGAAAAGTAACCATCCCGGTATTCTGGATTATGATGGTGCGAAGGTGGTTGCAACAGAGTGGGAGCATTATCATGCGGTGAAGGACACGAATGGTCATTCTATTGCAGACAAAATTGAAGATGCTTTTTGGGTATTAACTATTTAAATTGCTCTCTTTTGTTGACCAAGGTAATTTGCTCTTATTTATATTAAACCATCTATCAATTCTCATTGTAGCTAAGGTACAAGTATGAAGATGCATACTCAGAGAAGGCAAAGCAACATGTTCGAAGATGTTGCAAGGCACTTTTGCCAAGTATATTTTACTATGCAAGAATCCAAGCCATAATTGATCATTTTCGAAAAAACTGAGAACACTAACATGAATGGCAAGCTTGCTGGGCAATACTATTTGGATAGAGCTCAGTATTTGGTGCAAAGGCAAGGTTGGTTAGGAAAAGAAGCTTGGGTTGTTGTAGTTGATGAGTGGTGCAGTGAAGAGTGGATTGCAAAATCAAAGAGATACCGTGCCAATCATTGCAGCTCAAAGTTCAAGCCTCACAAGGGTGGTTCCAACTCGATGACTACTATAAGTCAAAAAATGGTTATCAACTAAACTTAGTAGTTTCCTTTATTATCACTTATCATACGAAGAATTATAAATATCTTACATGTCTTGAATCTTGTGTAATGCAGTCCGAACAAACCGGCGAAGATGTTAACCAGGTTCAGGCTTGGGTGCATACACATAGAGGATTGGACAAGAGAAAACCTTTAATTCTCAACACACCAGAAGCAACTAAATGTTTGGTATGTGTTTTTTTAGCAATACCATGGAATAATGCCAATATATATCCTTTTCTCAAACCAAACACATCCTTATGAAGTCTGGTCTGAATTTAGTGTTTTTGCATGTCAACTTGTTTGTCCAATTTGTATGTCAATTTGTCTGCCCACTTGTGCAATTGTGTAATAGGAGCTTTACACAATTATTTGAAATTCCTAAACATTTGTGTACCTTTGTTTTCTTCTTGAGTAGGCACTTTATACAGAAAAGGCTAAAGAGTTAGATGGAGAGGACTATGATATCCTGAAAAATGATGTTAGTTCTAAGGCACTTTATGATTGCTCTAATGGGAAGCCACATGGTACATGGTCTCTCTTTAATGGCATTGTCAATGACATCGAGGTCATTTTTGAGGTGAGAGCTACTGGTACATCTTCAGGAGCCTTGAAGCGTCGTCGAGCTGAAGAAATTGAAGATGTGCGTCAAAAGGAGTCCGAGAAGACTCGAAAAGCAGAGGCTTATGCCAACAATGTCTTGTCATGGGGTGTTGGGATGTACAAGCACTGCAATGAGATACAAAAGTTTCTTCAGGTGCTGGTTATACATTCCATGTTTATCAATTAATTTACTAGCATTTGAAAGTAGCCACTATGTGAATTTTCTTTTTTTGCAGACTTTGGCAACTAAGCAAGGAGTGCCTATTGGAGAAATACCACTGCCACCGGTTCCACCTCCTTTTCGTTCGCTTTCTCCTCCTGGATCTCCGCAACGATCTACCATCCAAGTATGTAATCATCCATCTCAAGCAAACACACACACACACACACATTAATACATTTAAAGCATGATAAGGGTTACTTTTAAAACCTGGCTCTTGTTTTGCAGATTCTAGAAAAAAGCGAAGAATCGCCAGCTTTGTGTGCTCAACAAGAAACAAATCCTTGCTCTATTAATGTATGTATTTCTCAAACTGATCTCAAATGATACAAATAGTAATGGTCTGTTCGTTGTGACTTTCCAGGGATAAATAACTTAGTAAGAGGGGTATATTGAACAATGCATGTTTGCCGTCTTTCCTTTTCAGAAGAGAATGTTAGAGCTGTTTGTAGTATAATTTCTTGATTGGGATAAAACACGAATGCAATGCACCATCGGGTGCTTCAAACATAGGAGTACATATTGTTGTTTCTGTGTGCAAATAATAGTTTCACATGGCTATTGTTGGTAGTAAATCTTTTTCCCTCCTTCAGTATAGTCTTTGGTCTCATTTATTTGTACCAAAACAACCAGCGAACTGATTCAGAACGATGCAGCGTGTGTAGTTGCATTGCTTATGTGTGTATGGATAAGTTGAGAGATACCTATTCACATACTTGTGACAATATGCATGCTTATGTGATGTGTGATGCTAGACTGTGTGGTGCTGGATCATTTGGGATTAATGTTGATTAATGGGGCTGTGTGAGGATGTTGGAGGGATCATAATATTTTTTTTGTCCAATTGTCCAGTTTATAGTTGTTATGCTGCCAAAATTTATACCAGATTTTGCATGCCTTTGTTCTAATTACTGGAAATAGGAAATTCTATTTAGACTTTGTTGACTTGATGTAACTCACTAATTTTCATTGGAACATAGAGTTGCGTGTAGTTCCTCTAATAAGTTCTTATTGTCATGTTCCAGCTTTTGAGAATTTGCGAATCTTTCTTTTCAGGAACATGTTACTGCTCCAAGTGTTCCTGCTGTAGACGATGAAGGGATGTTTGGGGGATTTTTCAGGGAAACTCTAGTTGACCTACATCAGTGTGTACGTGCTAATTGAGATGCTTAATCAGTTAGATGTAGCAAACTCTAGCTAGCAAGCCTATTTTTTGGTCAAACATGTGATGGCTGGTGATGTCTTGGCATCTACTGTATGCATGTGACGATTGGTATCTATGTATATATATACACACACTAATTATTTGATGTTATTTTCATTTTATAATTATGGCTCCATTTTGAATTATTTGAATTATTGGTTATGAATTCAAATTTAAATTACACATTTGAATTATGTCTGCATATGGGGAATGTGTTTCCCTACAGTATGTAACTCTAGGGAAAGAATGGTGATGTGGCGCGAAAGGGCCCCACAATCTTTCCCTAGGGCCTGGCTGCAGGTAAACAACCTATCCACGTGGATTGCAACATATATATGGAAATCTTTCCCTAGGGCTTGTGCCTCTAGGTAAAGAAAATTTCCCTAGAGCTTGCTGGATACACCCTAGGGGAAGGGGTCTTTACCGACTATACTATACCTAGGGTTCTTTACCTAGGGCAAGCCCAAGGTAAAGTCTTTCCATATGATTTTTCCTATTTCACCTAGGGTATATGACTATAGGTAAAATGTGGATTTCTAGTGTTTGAAAAAAGTTCACAAACTTTAAAATAAGTCCTTCGATTTTTTTAAAAATTCTTCAAATTTCAGGAAAATTCCATTGAAAATATGTTCATTGAATTTGAAAAAAAATCATCAATTTAAAAAAAAAGTGCGTCAAATTTGAAAAAACAAAGTTCATCGAATTTGAAAAAATCTAATGTTAGAAAAAGTTCACTAAAAAGTTAATTGATTTTGAAAACAAAATTTCATCAAATTCTAAAAAAACATCATTGAGTTGGAAAAAGTTCACGCATTTAAGAAAAAAACATGTAATTGATGAGGGAGGAAACCCGAAAGAAGAAAAGAAAAAGGAAACAGAAAACAAAAATGGAAAAGAGGAAAAAGAAAAATAAAACATAGAAGGCCGGAATAAAACCAAGGAAGAGTCGAAACTTAATATACCCTGCTCTGTAGCACGGTGGTTGTACGAACTAAGTTTCACGAATGAAGTCGGCGGTTCAATTCGTAGCGAGTGCCTGCTAGAAGAGTCGCAAATGAAAGAGCCAAACTTCTCTCTCACAGGCCCAATACCAGCTTGGGAGGCTGCACCGACATGACAGAGATGAAAACGGATGACTGGTCGCATTCATTCACTAGAGAATAGAGAGAACAACGAAATATACACGAGATGTATCAGAGCTATCAAAAGAATATTCTTCGTGGCCTTAAAGTCTCATGCATGTATTCTTATAAATTTGAAGTTCCAATTCTACGAAAATACTAGCCGAAGGCCCGTGCGTTGCCACGGAATAACAACCTTATACACAAGAACTTTGATCAAAACATCATTGCATTTCAACAACATGAGTGTAGCATGTGGCTTGTGATTGTGTTGGTGCAAATATTGGGTTACACTTGCTTCCTCGGTAATCACCTGACAGCACTTGAGTTTCTTTCTTTGTATTGCCATGTTATATTAGGTTTATCTAAGCCAAACTACAGTTAAAAAGGTTGACATAGTGCAATTCTCCCCCAAAATTATTAGCAATCAAACTCTTATAAAAAAATCATCCCTTTTGATTGGTGATTATCAAATACAATAATACTCCTTCCGTTCCTAAATATAAAATCTTTTATTTGCGAAATATAGAACCTTTTAGAGATTCCAATATTGACTATATACAGAGCAAAATGATTGAATCTACACTCCAAAATAAACAAAGCAATAGTCGGTGGCACTATTTATTCCACTGACTAACACGTCTCCCCTATCTAATAATCCTACTATCAACCCAACCAACACATGGCGCTCCTACACTTGCCAGCCCCTCCTCTATGAGCCAACACCGCCAACCTTGTTGTGCCTTCCACACCTCACTCCTCCATCTCAATCTGCTAGTTCTACACAATACCCGAGCCTCCTCTCCATGACCGTGATGTTGTCACCGTCCCAATGTCATATCCCAGAAACTCCCTCTTCCCATGTTCCACAAGCTGAGAATCTAGGAAAGAACTACATTAAAAATGGCAGAGTTGGATGTACAGGGAGAATAGAGTGCTCATATTAGGCAGAAATATACACAACAAATTTGATAAACATCATGAAAATCTTGGCTACAACATGCAAAGTTCTTTCATAAACTACAAGATAGGAAAACTCCAACCAACTTAGCACACAAATTACAACAAAAGTGAACAAGATAGATGTCATTTTCTTGTAGCCATGCCGCTTTTTTTTGCCAAGATTGAGCTTTGTGATTTAACATTTAGGTTTCATAGGTCCATAGGAAATAGACTCTCTGAATCAGAAACAATAAACTATATAGGTAGCTCGTCAGGAACCCATATCAATCCACTACATGTCTGCATGAAACTGAAACAAATCATAATTAGTAAACAGTTCTAGGGAGCAAAAGGATAAACAATATAGAATCTTGCAAACAAAAATAAGTACCTACATCAATAAAATTCTACAATTAAACAACCGCAGATCCTTACCGACTCTTCCCCTTATGCAGCAATGGTTCATATACCACAACCCTCTAAAATTACGAATACCTCTTTTGAAAGATAAACTCATGTTTCTTCAGTTGCTTCTGTTCAAATAACTACATAAAGTGCAGCGTGGTTCCTGGAAACATCATACAAAGTCAATCAAATGCAATATGTATATGTACTTTGCCTGTTTCTGTTCTGCAAGATTGGACTGAACTGATGAACTCAAAATAAGATTTGGTATATGACACCAAAAAAAGCACTCGCAGCTCCCAATCCAATAGCCCACTCAGGAAGGATAAAAGAGGTGGAATTAGCTAACAATGCAAAGTAGGATGCGGCTGCAATGGTTCTATTCTTTGAAGGTAGACCCGGTTCCTACTCTACAACAATATGGTTTATGCTCAAGTGCCCCGCTACCATACTTTACACCAAATCCTAAAAGAAATTGTAGCGACAGTGATACCCTTGGAATTCCACAAACCCCAATGCACCATTTGCAGCCGGAGTCTTGCTACACACACGATGAAATTAGACGATGCACAGACGATGGATTATATCTGGCCGGACAAACGTTGATTGAGAAGGGCGTCGGCCGCTGGATTTACGTGTCGTGCATAGATCGGCCACTTGTGTCGTGCATGGAGCAATTTCGTTGCAGCCGCTTATGCATTATCAGTGGGTTCTCCATCATCATATCTGTGGTCAGTGTACACACACACACAAGCACGCGGGAGCGTGCACACACACGCGCGCGCGCGCGCACACGCGCGCGCGCGCGAGAAACAACAGTTTGCTTGAGGCCGTTACGTTCTTTTACAGAAAGCAGCAGCCGATTTCACAGCATTAGATTGATAAGTTCAATTTGCACACAAATAAACAGATTCTTTCCGGGATTTTTTTTGCTGCAAACAGTGTGTGGGTTAAAAGCACACAAACATATATATCCCATTTGGATTATGCCCGAGCTGGCCATGCCAAATCGGGGGCGTGTCAAAAAATAAGTGAACACTTCACCCTCCCTTGTCTCGCCAGCAATTGACGTGAAATTGCATAGGAAAGTTGGGCTAGCATCAGCACGCCAAGTAATTAGCCTTGATCCAAGAATACGCCCACATATCTTGTCAACGCCAATTTTTCGGCATTGCAGGCTCGGGCTCCAATGCGAATAGGCCATAGACACTCCCAATATTGGTAGGCTTATAGTGTCTTAACTCTTAAGTGCCTTTGGAACCTCAAACAAATTTGGAAGAGAAGGACTTCGGTACAACCCCCCCCAATAAACGTATAAGGGGTAGTATTGTCCATACTAAATTACACGTACACTATACCCGCCGTCCGTCGTAGGGCCGGCCGCCCGTGTACGTCGCGCCCCGTACTCCCGCGCGTCGTACGCGTGCGGTTCGGTAGTGCGATCGGGAAAGGAAAAAAAAAGTACGCCCCACCCCGAGACCCCAACTCCACGTACGAAACCCTAGCGGCATGAACGCCGCCGTGGTCCACCGCCGTCACGACGTCGGGCGGCGTCCGTAGTCACCCACGCGCCGTGAAACCGACACCCCATCCCCGCCTAGGAAACCCTAGCGTCATCAACGCCGCCGTGGTCCACCGCCGTGACGACGTCGACCCCGACGTGCCCGTCTAGTCGCGAGCACCGACGGCATCCGTAGTGACCACACGCCGTGTCGCCGGTGAAACGCCCAGCGCTCGCTCGCCGTTCTGTCCTGGTACGCGCCCTCCACAACGTCGGTGGCAGCAACGCATCGGCGTCGACCCCAGGCGAGGACCCCTCGACGGCGCAGAGTAGGTTAGGATGGCTCTTTTTGTTCTTTTTTTTGATGATTTTGATTTGTCCATTGCATTTTTGTGCATTTTTGTAATGCAAAATGATTCCCTACTTAGTTAAATAAGAGAGGAGAGTAGTGACTTCTTAATGACCTCATAATGATTTTGTATGTTCAAATTTGTATGCATGCCACATAGTCATGTCACTGTTGACGAATTTACTGTATTCGCGATGATTTTTTGTGGAATGTTGGCATTGATCTCACACCTTATTTGTATGTGCATAGATGGAGTAAGTAACCGGATACGCCAGTGATGATTCCGGTAGCGATAATGGATCCTCGTCATTGAATGCGAACCAACCTCCCGGAGACAACTATATGAGTCAGGATGAATCGTACAGTGGTAATGTAAGTACCTTGAACGTTGACAAAAATATATTGAACAAAAACTAGTTATTTGACACTAACATGTCCTTTTAAATTTGTACAGGTACATGGCAATGCTGACGATGAGGAATATGATATAGATGAACAATTTTATGCAGATAGTGTGAGCCAGGTATGTTGAAAAAATTGTAGAGAAATGATTGACATTAAAATTGTATGACCACTTATGTTACTTTATATGTGCACAGATAAATGCTAATGGTGACAATGAGCGTAATAATATAGATGATGACAATCCCGAGAGCGAGGTCCATGTATCTCGTAGTGTGAGCGGTAGTCAAGTAAGTTCTTTACATTAATTTTGGTTAGTAAGAATATAAGAAGAGATTGACATGCAAGGTTATATGTCATATTTTGCAGGGAGGTGTTGATGGTCCTAGCGGGAATGATGAGCACATCGATGATGATCAGTTTGACCTTGACATGTGCTATGATGAATATCAGCAAGAGTCACTTGATAGGCATTGGGCAGTGATGGTAAAGACATTCAGGTCATTAGACGAGGTTTACACGTTCTACAACAAGCACGTGAGAGAACGTGGGTTCAGTATCAGGAAGGACTCGCTAAAATTTTTGAAGGATCGCGCAAGGACTCCGCGCTTGAGGAGGTATCTCTGTTCCGCCGCAGGAAAACGACAGGCCAAGTTCTGTACCATGGAAGGCCGGACCCGCAGGCTTAGACCGGAGAGTCGATTCTTATGCGAAGCCCATTTGACAGTTAAGCTTGATAAAAAGCTCAATCTTTGGTATGTCAGCAGTTTCTCCGATGATCACAGCCACACTCTTGCACGACCGGACGAAGTCCCTTTCCTCCGATCTCATAATCAGATGAAAGCATTTGAGAGAGCTGAGATCTTAGCTATGTCTGGAGCTGGGATAAGAACACATATCATTTTTGACAACATCGTTAACAGGTATGGGTCGTATGCAAAGTCACCATTTCAGAGGACAAAGTTGTACAACATGTGCTATAGGGAGAAGATGAAATTGCTTGCACAAGGTGATGCTGATACTGCCATAGGAATCATGTTGACCAGAAAGGACAGAGATCCAGACTTCTTCTTTGAGCACACGGTTGACGCTGAAGGCAGGCTCCAAAACCTCTTCTGGTGTGATTCGCAGTCACGCCGGGATTATCTAGACTATGGTGATGTTGTTGTCTTCGATAGCACATACAAGATGAACAGGTATGGAATGCCGTTCATCCCTTTTGTGGGTCTGAACAACCACCGTTGCACTACTGTATTCGCCTGCGCCATTGTTTCAGACGAGACTGAGGCTACATATGTCTGGTTGCTTAACACGTTCTTGAAAGCTAACTGTCAGAAGAGGCCCAAATCAGTTATTACAGATGGAGATGCAGCGATGATAAGGGCTATTAGGAAGGTGCTTTCTGACGTGTGGCATCGTCTATGTTCATGGCATATTGAAAAGAATATGCAGAAACACCTCAACCACAAGTCATTGAAGGAGTTTAGGGCATTATTGTACTATGCCACTACACATAAGGTTTTTGAGGAGAGATGGGCCGCGTTTGTGCGCAAATGGCAGACGGAGAAAATAAAAACATGGCTCCATAGGATGTACAGGAAGAGGACGCTTTGGGCTGCATCATATTTGTCTGGTGGGTTTTTCCTTGGTATGCGCAGTAATCAGAGGAGTGAGAGTCTGAACTCCAGCCTGCACCTTCATCTTGACTATGGTATGACGATTGTTGACATGATTGTACACTACGAGAATTGTATTGTTCACCTCCGTGAGAATGAAGCTTATGATGACTACACGGCCTCACAGACTCTTCCAGTAACAGTGACTGAGTGTCAGGCCATTGAGTCGTATGCTGCGAAAGCATTCACGCAGGCAAACTTTTATATGTTGCAACAAGATATGAAGAAGGTACAGGAGCTTGAGGTAATTGATAGACTGACAGGGACCGATAGTCAGAGATTTGTGGTTGCGTGGAAGAATAACAGGGATCACAGATTTAATGTGGACTATACGCCAGGTAACTCGGCAGAAACTATAAAGTGCAGTTGCCGAAGTATGACTCGCAAAGGGCTTCCTTGCAAGCATATTATTCATGTTTTGAATGCACTGAACTTACCTGTGATACCCAAGTGTTGTGTCTTGCGAAGATTCTCAAAAAAAGCACGAGCTGGACTGCCAGTGAAGCGCACCAGCGATTTGTTTGCGTGGGGTTGGTCGAGTGGTGAGGACAGAGCTAGATATAGTGAGTTGACCATTAAATCTTCAGAAGCCTGTCATGTCGCATGCAGTAATCCTTTCTTATTCGACAAGTTGATGGCAGCTCTGGATGATATTATAGTGAATAAGGATATTCAGGGAAATGAAGATGATATTCAGCGAAGCTTCGTGAACAGTAATCCATTTGAGCCTAGCCGAGATCATATTCTGGTTCGTGATCCAGTAAAGGTTTCCACCAAGGGCGCACCTAAGCAGAACAGTAGAGGTCGCGGTAAGGGTGGCCCAGATGTGACAAAAAATGAGAGGCCTAAAGCATTTGACGAGAAATCTGGACGAAAATGTAGCATATGCAGCGGCTCAGGTCATAACAGGAGCACATGCAGCAAAAATGAAGAGTATGTCTATTATTTGTTTATGTCAGTTTTGTTGTTTCATTAACGGTGCATTGATTCTCATATTTTTTGTATGCAGCAACTGGGCTTGAAGACTCAAGTGTAGATGATGCGAGTGTTTTACCTCTTCCATTTATTTGAAGAACATTTGTAAAATTTATGTTCGTGTTGAGTATTTTATGTGTGAAACATGATTATTGCGTACGGACCGTTGTCATTTCAGACTTGTTATTTTGTGTCAACTACAATAAAATTACTGTGGTGACAATTGTTATGTTGAGACAACATTGTTGTTGATATAAATATTCACTATTCATTGTTTATTTTATGAATTCTGCATGTATTTACTACAGTCCCGTCGGCTGTCAAATATATCAAAATAGAAGAAGCACTCTGTGAACTGTTGTTGAAAAAAAAAGAAAAAAAATGCCCGCCCGTCTCCACAGCGTGACTTAGTAAGCCCGTCGTTATCAAGCCCAACGGGACCCTACAACAAGCGTTTCGGAGCACGCCGTGGAAACCAGGCCCAACAGGGCAGCATCGACGCGGCACATCGACGGGGTAGTAATCAGAGGGTTCAATACAACGACAGGAGCTGAGTATATAAACTAGTCGGCGTCGCCTTCGGCCGTCGAGGTGGGACTAAACTTGTGTCGGTTTCACTGGCGCGGCGTCTCAGCGGTGGTAACTGGGCCGGCCCACGGCGCGTCGAGCCGTCGAGAAGACCGCGCCGTCCAATGCCTTTTTGGGCCGGCCCACGTCGCGTCTGGCTGTGTCCAGGTCGCCCCGCGGCCGACGCAAGTTTAGTCCCACCTCGCCGGCCGAAGGGGACGACGACCTGCTTATATACTCAGCTCCCGTCGTTGCATTGAACTCCCCTGATTACTACCCCGTCGATGTGCCGCGTTGATTCTGCCTTGTTGGGCCTGGTTTCCACGGCGTGCTCCGAAACGCCTGTTGTAGTCGCCCGTTGGGCTTGATAACGACGGGCTTACTAAGAAACGCCGTGGAGACGGGCGGGCATTTTTTTTATGTAAAATAATTTTTAAGTAAAACGCAGTGTGCTAACATAGTTTAGTGCACAAAAATTTAACGACGACATGATTACATATAACTATTCGGCAACAAAAAAACATGTAAACAAAATAAATCATTATATAATATTTATGAAACGAAATATCATGTGGACAGAAAAAAACATTTGGAAAAATGCCGAGTCTATTACATATAACTATTCAGAAGCAGAGTGTATTACATAAAATTTATAAGCAAGTGCGCAAAGCGTTTGGAAAATAAAGTCCTCCAGTACCACCCAATCACATGCAAAACTCCTCCGTGTCGCATCTATTTCTTCTTCTTTGATATCCGAATAACTTTGTTTTTCACTTCATCAAGCTTGTTTCTTTCCGAAAATATAAGTTGTGCAATCATTAACTCTCTTGAATCATCAATTGAGGTCTGAAAAAAAAATGGTGTTAGCACAGCGTTCATTGTACATCGTAGTCCAAACATGACTTGCGTACCTGTGAAAATAAGCCTGTCCATTTGTCACCATCCCAATTTTGAAAGCATCGAAGGAGAAATAGTCCACACGAATTCCTAGTGCATACAATTTACGAAGATTAAATATCTACTGTACATACAAGACCAACATTCTGTCGAAGTAAAAACTCACCCATCATGTTGTTTTGGCATGTCATACGTTTGAATAGGCCACTTGGAAACATCCGGATAATTCACAATTTCGGTTGCATTTGCTTCTTGGATATCTTCTGCTAGTTGTTTTCTCTAAAGATATAACAAACATGGTGGAAAGCATGTCATTCAGTGTACTAAAGAAAACGAATGTTACCAAATGCACATTTGCAAGTTAAACCTACCAGGTCCTCAACGAGTTCTCTAGTAACAGTGTCAAGTTTTCCGGTCATCAACGAGTCAAGAACCTGAAACTCTCTTTTTCCGCTATGCATGACGACAGTAATCCAGTGATTATTTTGCTTGTTTAGAGGAATGTAAGTCTGCATCACAAGGACCATAAAACACAATCATCACATAATATCGTATGTATGTACCGTGTTAACAATCAAACTTACCTTTGATTTTTTGAAATACTCGTCCTCACATCTGTTCACGGGTCCATTACTATGCGACTCTGCTTCATAATCATTACCGGCGGTCTTCTTTCCGGGTCTAACGTGAAGCAACCAATGTATCCTCCAAGTTGTTAACATGAAACGATCATCATTAACTTTGTCGACCAAAAATGATGAGTATGCATCAATTACCTATAAATAATGTGTTAGATTTAACAATGGTATTTTCGAATGAATTGTAAAACAATATATGAAATTAACTTACGTCGCCACTTAGCCACTCATGGTTAATAATCTGACAAGCTCTCCTCACAGTGAGACCTTCTTCCATGCCATCATTGAAAATTTCTGTTTTGGCATGTTTTTGTAAATGCTCATGCGCACACACGTACTTGATGGAAACTTTCACCACATCATACTCATCACCAGATTTGTTAACATCACCATTTTGGAACAATTCTGTAACACACCACTCAAATACTTACAAACGCAAATACATAAATAATTGTTACGCAATAACAATTAGAAACACAGAAAACTTACTTCCTTTGGCAGAACGTTTTGCACGTTTGTTTGGTTTAGGGACCACATAAGGAGACTTGACATGTTGTGATCCTCTGCGCTTGCGCCTGCCAGTAACCTCCTCCACTTCCTCTTGTACTCCTTGAGAACCAACTGACGCATGCGATGCGATTTCGTCCGTCTCTAAAGATGTGGCAGCTTTTTCATCTGATACTTCTGGTACTTGGACAGGATCATCCATATCACCCTTGAAACTATCCCAGTACTCAGATGTGCAGTAAAAAGGTGTGTTTTCACGAGAAGTTACATCAACGCCGTTATCATCCTTTTGCAAATTCATTTTGGAAGGTGTGCGGAACCGGTCTGAATCATCTTTTTGATATACAAACTCTTTTTGCGGACGTCCAACATCGTTTGAAGACTCATTAATGCCTCCGTACAGATTCTCTTCGTCCTCTTCCAGGTTACTGGGTTTGTAGGAGACGCCGGTTTTGTTCAGTTTCTCAATCATCCTCTGCAAGAAAACATTTCATCTTAGTTCTTCAATTCAGTGATGGACATTAAAGAGACGTGCTCAAGTGTTACCTGTGCGCATAACTCTGGCAAACGAAGCATTTCCTTCCGAAGCTCATTCATCTCACTCAAAATCCGGTCCATAGTAGGCTTCTGGCTCGAAGCCTCCGAGGTACTGCCCTCTTTCCTCGTTCCAGTAATGTTAGATTTTTTGCTACTAGCTTTCTTGGTTTTTTGAGCTTCTTCTTCCGCAATTTTTTTCAACCTATACTCCTCTGTAATGTTGTCATCAATCTACAAGTGGAACAAGATAATTATACATAAAAACCATATGCACACTTTACTTTATTTCATAAATGTAAAAAAATGATTACTAGGATTACCATCCCAACACCACGACCATATTCGTAGTCGTATTTGTCTCTTCTCACAGCCATATCTTCCGTCCAGTTCCTCATCAGCGGGCTCAACAATGCCAACGGATCATATTTTGGACCGGTGATTGGTTGCACCTTCTCCCAGTATAGGTACTGCAAAACACATAAACTAATTAAATTACATGTTCTTCCGTGCCATTTTATAACAAAAGTGTTGAAATTAATAAATAGAACGTACTTGCAAAAGGGCGAGGTTCCCCTGGGGCCACTGCCTAACATGGCCGTCCTGCAGAAGCTTACCAATCTCCGATAAACAGAATCGTGAAGTGAATGCATTCCAGTTGAACTTCCTTATCAACTTAATATTTTTCACTAAGGCATAGTACTTTTTCGGAACGTATTCATGAGACACCGGTGCAATTATAGTTCCTAAGAGAACTAGAAATGTCATCCGAATAAAGTCATCATCAGTGCTCTTATCCTTCACAATCTTTTCTATGAGATCATCAATCATGATCTTACCATTTTTCTTGCTAACAAAACTAACTGGTATTTTTTTGGTTGCTTTTTCTCCTTCAGTACTAAGAAACCCAAAAACATCCACTCCATTGTTTTTCCAACCAAATATGGAGTACACATCATCAGGCCTTAATGAAATAAGACCTTTACATCCAGCAGTACTTCCAAAACTCTCTTGAACCATGAATTTTTTGCTACTCGGATTGTAACTTTGGAGTAAAAAGTGAAGCAAAAAATCACGCATCCTTATCGATGGTATTCTAAACATGCCCTGCATATCCGTTTCATAAAACCTGAATTTCTGACTTGGTGACAGTTTGTCAACTAGGCTAACCCACTTTTGAACAGAACATGGAATCACACCGTCGATATTCATACTGCATCAAATAGATTTCTGTCACATACCATCATACTGTTATGAGCCTCGTTGTATAAAAGAACTGGAAAAAAAACTTACACGACGGCGACGATGGGAGAGGCACCGGCGGCGTATAGTGGCGACGGGTGAGGGGACGCAAGCCGGCGCGGGCGCACCGACGGAGTTTGTACGGTGGGGCGACGGTGGGAGAGGCAGCGACAACGTAAACAAGGCGACGGGTCAGGTCAGGGCAGGCCGGCGCGGCCGCACCGGCACCGTTTTGGAGTGTGGGGCGACGGGCGGCGTACGGTGGCAGCACGTGCAGATCGCGGCGGCGGCGAGACGGGGTGACGTAGAAGGAAATTTTGCATGCACGTCGGCTAACGACGTCGCCCGAGCGCTGGTTGCGGCGTCGTTTGTTAGTGGGACGGCCCCATGCACGCATGCGCATCGGTTAGCGAGACGGCCGGCGTTTTTTTTTGCAGGGCCTCATTTTTTTTACTACATGAAATAGGCATATTTTTTTTAACTGTATCAAAAAAATTTATCTTAACCAATTTTTTAAACTTAATCAAATATGCTCTTTTTTTAACTTAGCCAAACGTGCCCAATTTTTTTCCACGTGCTACTGTGGCCTAGCAGGGCACGCACGCAAAAAATTATCCCGTTTCGAGTCCGTATGCATTTTCTACCATTTTCCAGGCAGAAAACCCAGAAAATACTGCCCGGACGTGACGCAACGTGCGTTCGTTGTCGGATTTCGTTCATTTTGGCCGTGGGGTGCCCGGGTGGGGCCCCACACGCGCTCCCAGAAGTTGGGTGCAATCCGTCAAACCGCTCAGGTACTTGCTGTGGAAGGGGGTGGTTTCGGTATGGCCGGAGGGGACCCTCGGTCACACCTCTCCGCTTCGCATCCGCCAAACGTGCCCAATTTTTTTCCACGTGCTACTGTGGCCTAGCAGGGCACGCACGCAAAAAATTATCCCGTTTCGAGTCCGTATGCATTTTCTACCATTTTCCAGGCAGAAAACCCAGAAAATACTGCCCGGACGTGACGCAACGTGCGTTCGTTGTCGGATTTCGTTCATTTTGGCCGTGGGGTGCCCGGGTGGGGCCCCACACGCGCTCCCAGAAGTTGGGTGCAATCCGTCAAACCGCTCAGGTACTTGCTGTGGAAGGGGGTGGTTTCGGTATGGCCGGAGGGGACCCTCGGTCACACCTCTCCGCTTCGCATCCGCCAAACGTGCCCAATTTTTTTCCACGTGCTACTGTGGCCTAGCAGGGCACGCACGCAAAAAATTATCCCGTTTCGAGTCCGTATGCATTTTCTACCATTTTCCAGGCAGAAAACCCAGAAAATACTGCCCGGACGTGACGCAACGTGCGTTCGTTGTCGGATTTCGTTCATTTTGGCCGTGGGGTGCCCGGGTGGGGCCCCACACGCGCTCCCAGAAGTTGGGTGCAATCCGTCAAACCGCTCAGGTACTTGCTGTGGAAGGGGGTGGTTTCGGTATGGCCGGAGGGGACCCTCGGTCACACCTCTCCGCTTCGCATCCGCCAAACGTGCCCAATTTTTTTCCACGTGCTACTGTGGCCTAGCAGGGCACGCACGCAAAAAATTATCCCGTTTCGAGTCCGTATGCATTTTCTACCATTTTCCAGGCAGAAAACCCAGAAAATACTGCCCGGACGTGACGCAACGTGCGTTCGTTGTCGGATTTCGTTCATTTTGGCCGTGGGGTGCCCGGGTGGGGCCCCACACGCGCTCCCAGAAGTTGGGTGCAATCCGTCAAACCGCTCAGGTACTTGCTGTGGAAGGGGGTGGTTTCGGTATGGCCGGAGGGGACCCTCGGTCACACCTCTCCGCTTCGCATCCGCCAAACGTGCCCAATTTTTTCCACGTGCTACTGTGGCCTAGCAGGGCACGCACGCAAAAAATTATCCCGTTTCGAGTCCGTATGCATTTTCTACCATTTTCCAGGCAGAAAACCCAGAAAATACTGCCCGGACGTGACGCAACGTGCGTTCGTTGTCGGATTTCGTTCATTTTGGCCGTGGGGTGCCCGGGTGGGGCCCCACACGCGCTCCCAGAAGTTGGGTGCAATCCGTCAAACCGCTCAGGTACTTGCTGTGGAAGGGGGTGGTTTCGGTATGGCCGGAGGGGACCCTCGGTCACACCTCTCCGCTTCGCATCCGCCAAACGTGCCCAATTTTTTTCCACGTGCTACTGTGGCCTAGCAGGGCACGCACGCAAAAAATTATCCCGTTTCGAGTCCGTATGCATTTTCTACCATTTTCCAGGCAGAAAACCCAGAAAATACTGCCCGGACGTGACGCAACGTGCGTTCGTTGTCGGATTTCGTTCATTTTGGCCGTGGGGGGCCCGGGTGGGGCCCCACACGCGCTCCCAGAAGTTGGGTGCAATCCGTCAAACCGCTCAGGTACTTGCTGTGGAAGGGGGTGGTTTCGGTATGGCCGGAGGGGACCCTCGGTCACACCTCTCCGCTTCGCATCCGCCAAACGTGCCCAATTAACGCTTCAGAAAATGTTAATGAATTCAAAAATTCTCGGATTCATAAATATTACTGAATTATAAATATTCTCTGGTTCATAAATTTAAATAATTTAAAAACATTTCGGAAAATGTAAATGAATTTAAAAATTCTTGTATTCATTCATATATTTTAATGAATTTAAAACTATTTCAAAAAATGTTAATGAATTCAAAAATTCTCGGATTCATAAATATTAATGAATTATAAATTTTCTCTGGTTCATAAATTTAAATAATTTAAAAATATTTCGGAAAATGTAAATGAATTTAAAAATTCTTGTACTCATTCATATATGTTAATGAATTTAAAAATATTCTCTGATTCATAAATGTTAATGAATTTAATAATATTTCAGAAAATGTTAATGAATTAAAAATTAAAATATCTCAACTTTCACAGAATAATTTTTTTCAGATAATATTTTTTATTTTATGTGTTTCCGATAATTGCATACCTTATTCTGTGCTATGTATATTCGATGCAAATTTTTTAAATATATTACAAACATTTTTATGCATTTTGAGGAAAATTTTCAATTTTTCTCAAAATAAGCGTTCAATATTTAGCTAATTTTTTGAACAAACTTTGAAGACAAATTTCAAACTAGATTGAACATAAATATATTTTACATAGTCCATTCAACATTACCGAAACCAGACGAGTTTTTTCGAACATAAGCGATACATAGTTCATACTTAGAACATTTAAAAAAAATAACTACTCCTCGTCGTCGCTACCCAACAGATCGATGACCTCCCCGACGTCACCGCCGTCACCCCCGCCCTCGTCGTCGTCGTCGCTGTCCTGGGCCAGCCGCTCCCAGTCGATGACGTCGTCGTCCGACGACTCCGGCGGCTCCGCCTCCGCCTGCGGGACCACTGGCGGAATCGCCGCCGCCGCCTGGATCGCTGCCGCCTGCTCGGCGGCCTCCCTTGCAGCCGCCGCCGCCTCTGCAGCCGCCGCTGCAGCCGCCGACGCGCGTAGGGCGACGAGGTAACCCGGCGTATCGTCGGGATCACCGTCCTCCCGAAGAACTAACTGCTCCGGCGGCAGTTCCACCTCCGGCGGGGCGGGGGGATCGGCGGGCGCCGGCGCAGGTGCGGGAGGAGCCCGACGGCCGCGCGCTGCTGGACGGGGGCGCGGGACAAGAAGGCGGCGACGGTCGCCGACGAGGTCAGGCGTGACGCCGGACTCCGCCAGCCGGAACGCGCCGATGACGGCGGCGTACTCTTTGCCGTCCCAGAACGCGTGACGGCCGGCGATGTTGTTGCGGCCGCCGGTCCGCTTCTCCTCGGCGGTGGCGCCTGGCCCGCGCGTCGGGTAGCCGTCCTTGTCGAGCTTCCAGTCGTGCGGAAGACGGCAACCCGGCGGCACGAGGAGCCCGAACCGGTGCAGCTCCTCCGTCTCCGGCGTACTCAGGCTCGACGGCCACGCGCTGGGTCCGTCGTCGCCGCCGGTGCCGGAGCTGCTGCCGCGGTGGAACGACATGTCGCCGGCGGGATTTTGGGAGGTGGAGACGGGAGAGGAGCGGTCTTTGCGTCGTCGGGCGGGGAGCGGTGTTTGCGGCGACGGGCGGACGGGGGGATTTATAGGCAGACGGCGGGGGCAGCGGGCGGTCGGGTCGTCGGGCTATCAATGCGACGGCAGTCGAGGTAGACGAGGCGACGGGACGGCAGACGAGGCGACGGGACGGGGCGGCGGGCAAACGAGGGGACGGGGCGGGGCGGCGCGGCAAACGAGGGGACGGGGCGGCGGGGCGGCAGACGAGGCGACGGGACGGGGCGGCGGGCGGTCGGGCCGTCGGGCTATCAATGCGACGGCAGTCGAGGGCGGCGGCGCGGCAGACGAGGGGACGGGGCGGCAGGCGAGGGGACGGACGGGACGGGGCGGCGGGCCGCAGTTCACGCGCCACGACGCGCTTTCAGCGGGCGACGCGTGGTTTGACCACCGACGCGCTTGACCACCGACGCGGTAAAAAAACGTACGTCGCCACAGTAAAAAGAAAATGCGTAGACGTACGTACGTCGACGGGCCGCGCGGGTACGTCGCGGGCCCGGGACTGGGGGAGGGGCAGGGGCAAAGACCATCCTACCCTTTTTTAAGTTTTCAGGCGAAGGGGTATAGGACGATCTGGACCGTTGATGTTTTCAGGGGGTTGTACCGAAGAAGAAGTGAATTTGGAATTGCCCACATTTCACTTTTGCTGTACAATTTATACAGGTATATGGGTTACAGAATTCAGCAACCTATGAACCATCATGGGCTCATGGTGAAAACCTGTGTTGGAAAGTCAACAATCTATGAATTAAAGCAGCGATGTATCATGTGGTCAGTTCAGCATTCTACGAATCAAAAGGGCAAGAGCTCACGTTGCTAAGAAGAATAGCACAAACGTTCCTTCTTCAGCTTCTCCTGTCATCGTCCTCTGCAGCATGGTCATCCTACACATGTTCGGATTTTCCAAGCATCCCAAAAGAAGCAGTTATAGTCATAGTATGGACCAAAAAAATTGTTGTATGAAAAACTAAACGACATCTTACCTCGTATCAATCTTGTATGTCTGCCGGTCTTCTGCCCAACGCCATCCAATCTCAACCCGGTGGCGACGGTGCGGGCATATATCTGCGGCCGCCGCGGTCGACCAAGTCCTCTTCTCCCAGCTCCGGCTACAGGGTGTACGTGTGCTGAAACAGACACATGGCGCCAAGCTTGGAGCAAAGGAGGAGACGGTACACGCATAGCTGAAGTCGGGAAGAAGAAGCCTTGCAGGCGGGTGCGCGCAGACGTCTTCACCATGGGAGCTGTCAATGGAGGCGGGGAGGCGGGGACAAGGGAGGGGAAGGGGTCAGCAGTGGCGATGAAGACCATGTGGGGGCGCGGCAGACAGGAGGATTGAAGGGTGAACGGAGGGAGGGGCGGACGACACAAGTGCTCCAAATGCCCTTGTGGCGGGTGGTTTGGGAGAGGGAAGGGGAGATCGTGGCCTCGTGCGTGATGGTCATGGCGAGTAGAGAGGGAAGGTCATATGGTCGCGGTTGTTTTGCTTTTTGTTTTTACCGTGCGGAAGAAGCGCTTGATGCGGGTGGGGAGCACGGGTTAAACCATCACGACGTTTGATTCTCCTTTAATAGTAGAGATTAAAATACGTAGAAACATTCCATCTATTTTCACATTTTTTCTATCGTTCCTTTCATCCAAAAGGTCTTCGTCAGCACCTCCAAAAACTAAGTTAAACCGCGTGGCATTGTTGTGGGTTTGCTTTTTTGTTTTTGAGATAGAGAGACTTTGTGGGTTTGCTCGCTTTTTATTTTTGTGGTTCTGCTTGCTGTCCATAGGTGTAGCGAAGGAATAAATGTCAGCTGCAGCCTGCACATGGGCCCATGTGCGTCGTGCGAAGCGGTCGAACAAGGCCAGGTAGCGGGGCGACAACCGTCGCGTCGGACCCGGCACGGACGAGACGAGACCAAACCCGACCGACCCACGCACTCCACCGGCAGCAGCACGCGCCACCGTCCCTCCCCACCATCCTGATCCACCCCGCGGCGATCGATGGCGCTCCCGTCGGCGTCGGGCGGCGGCTCCACGGCGCGGCTGCTCACCGTGCCGGCGCTGCTCCTCCTGCTCTCCTGCGCGGCGCTCCTCGTCTTCCTCCTCCTCCCGTCCCCCTCCGCCTCCTCCGGGGCCCACCTCTGCGCCTGCTCCGACCCCGTCACCACCCACACCACCACCAGCGTCACCACCACCACCACCGCCGCCGCCCCGGCCCCCATCGCCACCTTCCCCGACGACGTCGCCTGGCTCAAGGCGCAGCTCGCCTCCAACTCCCTCGCCCTCCTCGCCTCCGCCGACGCCTGGCACGAGCTCCGCAAGGGCATCAACCCCCGCACCCGCGAGCGCCAGCTCTTCGACCTCAACAGGTAATACTCTACCCCCAATTACCCAATCCACGCCATCCTACATTTCCATGCTTCCCCTTGCCGTAAAGCAGGATTAGATTTACCAGATTCTGCTGCGATCGAGTTATTAGTAATCCCCTAGTACATTACTAGTCCTAGGGCTTCAGAAAGTGAAATTGGCATCTCAATGTTGTCCCTGGCCACACTGCAGGCACCATGGGATCTCTCATTATCCCGAAGAAGAGGCGACCAACCACACCGCGCTGCCTTGCCCCGGGGAGCTCCTCGTCGAGGAGCACCACAGTAACTACGGCGAGCCATGGGCCGGTGGCCGGGATGTGTTTGAGTTCCTGGCCAACGCCTCCGCCCTCGCGCCCAGAGATCAGGTTCTTGAAATTGGGTGCGGGACGCTCCGTGTCGGTCTGCATTTCATCCGGTTCCTCGATGCTGGGAGATTCCATTGCCTGGAGCAGGATGAGCTGTCCCTCATGGCTGCGCTTCGGTACGAACTGCCGTCGCAGGGGCTGTTGTACAAGCGACCGATGATTGTGAGAGGGGGGGATATGGATTTCAGCAAGTTTGGGGATACTGTTATGTATGACCTGATTTATTCTAGTGCCGCGTTCCTCCACATTCCACGTGACCTTGTTTGGACTGGGCTTGAGAGGCTTGCAGGCAAGCTGAGGCCAAAGACAGGCAGGATTTTTGTGTCGCATAACATTAAGTTTTGCACAAGGTTGGGTGGAGATGAGTGCACACGCCGACTTACGGAATTGGGGCTGGAATATGTTGGGAAGCACACTCATGACAGCTTGTTGTTTAACCATTATGAGATATGGTTTGAATTTCGGAGGCCAAAAGTTTAGATCTTGATGGCACAGGAAGATAGACAAGTTGGTTTCTGTTTTTGCAATTTTGGATGTGTGAAGCAAAATACATGTCATGCTCTGTACGGTAATGAGTTTTGGCTTTGGACTGAAACCAGTGTTCGCCCAGCTCTGAGTTGAATCATGTGAACAAAATTCCTGATTGGAAGGTAACATTGCGCTGGAGTCCCATTACATTTTGGTGAGTTGTTGAAGTCTTTAGCTTTAGTTACCACCATTTATCAGTGTACTGTAATCTTAGTAATATCTGGGAGTATTTTTCGGTAGTTGAGGTCAAACTGATATGTTATACATTGTTTAGCCCAACAGCTTCCTACAATGGTCAAGCAGTAATTGTATCACCACACAAGGTTTAGTAAATTGTAACAAAGGATAACCCTGTTATCCTGTTTCTGTACTTAATGACAGGCTTATCTGATCAATGTGTTCTGAAATACACTTTGTTATTCTATGGTATCTTGGTGAATAGTTTGATCTGTACATCTATATTTATTCTTCATTATCCACCTTGGAACTGGCGTTATCATGAATTGGTACTATCTCTTTCTGGGTGACTGAGAGTGAGCATATCTGTTCAGCTGGCTTCCTGCATTGCTTGTCAAAATTAGGGTAGTGTCAACTGTCTACCAATTATCTTTGTTTGCTTTGCCTGCTTGCCACAAGACCATTCATACATATGCGGCTGCAATACATTTTTATTGGTACCTAAGAAAACCCATCTTTGTCAGTATTTATGATTTATTTATGATGATGTGGGTGATACCCAATGATCCTTGTGTGACCATTAGTTGCAATTTTGGATGTATGAAGAAAAAAAATCAAGCCATGCCCTGTACGCTAATGAGTTTTGACTTTGGACTGGAATCAATGTTTGCTCAGCTCTGAGTTGAAGAATGTGCACAAAATTGATGATGGGAAGGTACCATTCTGCTGGAGTCCCATTACATTTTTGTGACTGGTTGTTGAAGCCTTTAGCTTTTGTTACCACCAATTTGGCTGTACTATAATCTTAGTAATGGCTAGAAGATTTTTTCGGTGGTTGAGGTCAAACAGATATGCTATACATTTTGTAGCCCAACAGCTTCCTACAACCATCAAGCGGCAATTGCCACGTAAGGTCTGTGACAAGGGTAACTCTGAATTTAGTGAAAGGCCTGCCGATGAGTTCTGAAATACACTTTGTTATTGTTATAGTAGGAGTATCTTGGTAAATCGTTTGATGCCTATGCATCTATATTTATTATTCATTCATTATCCACCTTGGCAGTGGTACTATCTCTTTTATGTCGTGACTAAAAATGAACATATCTGATTTTCAGCTTTGCTTCCTGCCTTGTCAAAATTAGGATTGTATCACTAGTCCGTCATTTATATTTGTGCACATGCTTGCCATAAGAACACTCATATCTATGCGGTTGCATTAAATTTTGTCTTTGTTGTTAGTGCTGGTGACCACTCATCTTCATTAGTACTTTCATTTGTTTATGATGATGTGGAGTGAAGCCCAATTATTCTTCAATTACCATTTTTATTGCACGTTATTTTTTAATCAGCATGATCTTATTCTGTATGTTATGATGTCATCTACATCCTGGTATCCATGTTTTCTCGTGTAGAATTTCGGTGTGATTTCATAAATGGCATGCCAGTCTATAAGTATAATGACAGTGTTTGGTGACTGGTTATAATGCTTTATCTGTGCTGTTAGCAATGACATGTAGTGCCAAAAAGCCTGAGTGAGGCCAAAACTGTTTTATGTACTCTAAGCAGCAAACATTTAGTCCCAGTGGGCTAGGGGAGTCCATCATTGATTATGAATCATTTCTCTGATTATAAATGCAGAGATCTTTTAGTATCCCACCACCAGCCACCAAGTTATTGCGAACCTGAAAATGGGTTTCTTGGTTCCAAAAGAATCCACCAAGTTAAGCTTGTGTAGTGGCTAAGAGTGGACATATCTGTTCAGCTTTCTTCCTTCCTAGCTTGTCAAAATTAGGATATACTCTCTCCGTTCCAAAATATAAGGTGTATTAGCATTTCCAAAAGTCAATCATGTGCATGTTGGACCAAGTTTTTAGAAAAAAGTATCAATATCCACAGTACCAATTTTGTATCATTAGATCCATCAGGAAAGTATTTTCATATTTTACTTCTTTTGTATTGTAGATGTTGATATTTTAGGAAAACTGATGCACCTTATATTCTGGAACAGAGGGAGTATCACTTGTCTGCCAGTCATCTTTGTTTCCCTGCTTGCCACAAGACCATTCATACATATGCGGTTGAAATACACTTTTATTTTACGTGGTATCTAAGACAACCCATCTTGTCAGTATTTATGATTTTCTATGATGATGTTTAGTGATGCCCAATGATCCTACATTCACCATTAGTTGCAATTTTGTAAGTGTCAAAAAACATCTTATATTTTGATACATAGGAAGTATGTATATGAAGGCAAAAAAGCAAGCCATGATGCCCTGTACGCTAATGAGTTTTGACTTTGGACTGGGATCAATGTTTGCTCAGTTCCCAGTTGAAGAATGTGCACAAAATTCATTACGGGGAGGTACCATTGTGCCGGAGTCCCATTACATTTTGGTGAGTGGTTGTCGAAGTCTTTAGCTTTAGTTACCAGCAATTATCGGCTGTACTGTAATCTTAGTAATGTCTGGAAGTTTTTTTCGAGTAGCTGAGGTCAAACTGATATGTTACTCATTTTTAGCCCAACAGCTTCCTACAATGGTCTAGCAGCAATTATCACGCAAGGTTTGTGACAATGATAACTCTGTATTTAACGATTTGGCTATCTGATCAATGAGTTTTGAAATTACACTTTGTTATGCTGTAGTATCTTGGTGAATAGTTAGATGCCTATGAGCATCAATATTTGTTATCCATTATCCACCTTGGGTCATATCCTTGAACAGTAATATCTCTTTTTGTGGTGAATGAGGATGAACATATCTGATGCTTCCTGCCTTGGCAAAATTAGGATTGTGTGCCTGCTTGCTGTAAGACCAATTCGTAGCATGCGGTTGCATTACATTTTGTCCTAGTTGTTGGTGCCGGTGATCACTCATGTTTATTAGCACTTATTATGTTTTATTGATGGTGATGTGGAGTGCAGGCCAATCATTGTTCTATTACAACTAGTGTTGCACATCTATAACTTATTAACCGGCATGATCTTATTCTATATGTTCTGATGTTATGTGCCTCCTGGTATCCATGTTTCCTCGTGCAGAACTTCTGTGCGGTTTTTCATGCATGCCATGCTGGTCTATGGTGTCAGTGTTTTGTATCAAGCGTAGGACACTAAATGTGCATTTGGGCTCGGTTTTATCCCTGTCGTCAGCGAAGACGTCGTAGCGCCAAAAATCCCAAGTTGCTGGAATAAGGCTGTGAAGATGTTTATTTACCTGCTGTAAAGAGCACACTGTTTGGTGCCACTGGAGTGGAGTCCATTCATTCTGAAATCTGGATCCTTTGTCTGATTATATATAAATACAGAGATCTTGTGGTATCTCACCAGCCACCGGGTGGTTGCCGAGGCTGAAACGACTCTCTTGATACCGAGAGAATCCACCGCCACAGGTATCAGCATATGCCTTTCTATGACTGGTCATGGGTTCTGCCTGATTTTCTAGCTGGGGGTTTCTGAGATGCCGACAGTGACCTGACTGCATGATCACTTCGGCCTATCAAGTTGCCAGCTCGCTTAATTCTGCATCGGGGCTAGAAATGCTGCTCTTGTGTCCATGATATTCATAACTGAAACCACTGCCCTCTCTTCGTGTGCCTGTCCATGAATTACGGTTGTCCGCTGCTCCTAGCGATTTTCGCCGTGAAAATCCATTGTTTTCTCTGGTCTTTACATTTTGTTGATAAGGCAAGTAGTTATCTTGAAGCTGTGTTTCTCAGGTAATAACTCTAGTAGAGCGGATGCTGGGCGTTGTGAAATGCTGACCCTGAATTCATGGCAAATCTCGGACGGTGCTTCCTCTGGACCACAGCAACAACAACGCGTCCTCATTCATCCGAATCGGTCCAGGAAAGGCAGGCAGTCTTCAAGGAGGGAGGTCTCCCCCGCGGCCTGTCCTTCTGTCGTACTGTGGACGTTTGTGCCGGTGCAATAACCTCCATCGACAGAGACCGTTTGTAGTATCGGATGGTATTTGAAATGGGGCTCGGGCTATTTGCTCGTGTACTGTTTACATCTCGCCGCCTTGTTTTTCAATGTCCCTGCACATGTGCTAGCTAGTTCTGGGTGTCGGGTTAGCTCAGATGGACAGCAAGTATGGCTGTCCGAGTTCCCGACTGATGTAATCCGTGTTGTGACCGCCGATTTGGTCGATCCCTCGTAATTGAAATGCAAGGTGTTTCAGATTAAAAAAAATGTAAGTGGGATGATTGTGTCTAATTGGCATTTTCGAAATATCCTATCGCAAGCCCTATTGTCATAGATCATAATCCGTTGGTCAAGTGATATGCGACCTAACTACGGGTGTAAGACTTCAAGGCAACAACTTCAACATACCAAACTTCACTTAAAAATGTGGTTTTCTAAACAGTCGTCATAGTGCAAACACTATAAGCACATGAACATGAACTAGCCAAGATTGGTCTTTTATATTTGCCGAATGATAGCATAGGCTGAAACACTAATATACCACCTGCCGTGGCTGCTTGTGTCTCATGCGACTTGCCCGTACACCGTTAAGTTGTATAACTTTGCTTTGCCAAAAAAAAACAACTTCAAGAAGAAACCATGCTCGTGCACTTCATCAACAAAGTCAAACCTAGAGCTATCACCCTAGAAGCTGAACTTCGAGCCAAAACTTTTCAACAAGCAAATGACGTGGGGATGTCAATGCTGAATGATCTAGTTTGAAGGGTAAACCATTGGTTTTCACCCGGAGAAAACAAAGCGTCAAGCGCAACTGTCATTATTGCCATCTACCTCTCTATCGGCCTGCTCACACAGAACTAGCCGGTTTCTGGAGAAAATTACATCTACCGTAACTGAACTTGACTCTAGGGTTCACTTTGGTCACTGTATTCACGAAATCGCAAGTTACGGTCACCGGGCTCGCTGAACCGGGTCACTATACGGTAACCCATACCGTTTCGGCTCGTATCACGTGCACGTGGACGAATTTAACGAAAAAAACGCTTGGACTTGCCAGCTATACAGGACACGTCGAGGGTTTCTTCATCCTCTCCCCTCCCCTGTCGATTCCCCTCTCGTTCCCCTCATCCGACTGCTAAATCCCTAGCGCAATCTCTCATCCCCTCCCCTGTCGCTTGGATCCAACAGTTGCATCCTCTGCTCCCATGTCCGGCGCGGGTAGCTCATCGGGGGCTGGTGCGGGTTGGCTTCCTTTGATCCAATGCCCTGATTGCAAGATCCGCCAGATTAGGAGGTTTGAGTCCACCACTGAAAAGCATCCTGGGTGGATCTTGTACAAGTGTATGAATCATAAGGTTAGTACAAGAACATTGACTGGATGTTGTTCTTCATTTGATTTTGAGATTTGTTCTTGATTTGATTTTGAGATTTGTTCTTGATTTTGTGAAATAGGTAGGGAAGAAACCTTGCAACTTTTGGCACTGGGAAGCTAGTTACATTGATTATTTGAAGGTAAATGGACATCTGAGAGGTGAATCTGTGGATAGTAAAGTAGTAGAGATGAAGAAAAAGAAGAACACGACAGAAGTGGATCCT
The DNA here is from genome assembly GCF_018294505.1 of Triticum aestivum. Lineage (NCBI taxonomy): Eukaryota > Viridiplantae > Streptophyta > Magnoliopsida > Poales > Poaceae > Triticum > Triticum aestivum. The sequence continues at coordinate 74,794,829 of NC_057797.1, forward strand.
GAAGATATGATGAAGATACCGCTGCTGCTAAAATCACTTCCAGGAGATGTTACAGACTTGGTTGCTGTAATGAAGATAGCAGTTGTACTGCTATTTGCAATTCTCTTTGTGTTAGTGTTAGTTCTAGTTAGGATGTGATTGTTGTGAATGTTGGCAATTGCTAAGTAAGAAGGAGACTTTTGTGTTGTTTGATGTCAGTGGTAATAGAAACCTTTGTGCCAGTAATATTTGTGGAGACAGCTTTGCTGTTGGAAATTAGAGAAGTGGAAAATGTTATTATATGGCATGAACTGATGAGACATTTTACATTTGATAACATGCATTTCACTACTAGGAAAAGGGCTATAGATGATATGGACACTAATGGCGCACCGTGTATGTGGTGCGTCACTGCTATATAGCAGTGGCGCACCAGATACAGGTGCGCCATTAGTAGTTTTGAAAAAAAAAATTAAAAAAATTTGTTAGTAATGGCGCACCATGGGATAGTGCGCCATTACTAGTTGACATAGTAATGGCGCACCACACTCATCGTGCGCCATTAGTATTTAAAAAAAAAATAAAAAAAATTGTTAGTAATGGCGCACCAGTGGACGGTGTGCCATTACTACTAATGGCGCACCGTCCAGTAGTAATGGCGCACCGTCCACTGGTGCGCCATTACTAACAATTTATTTTTATTTTTTTCAAAACTACTAATGGCGCACCACACACCAGGTGCGCCATTAGTAATATATTTAGCACCAGGGTTACTAATGGCGCATCTGATGTGTGGTGCGCTATTAGTAACCCTGGTGCTAAATGCACCCCCTCCCCCCTGGACCGCTTTTTCAGTTTTTTAAAAAATAAAAGAAAATGATGGAAATGTCAAAAAAATATATAAAAAAAATAAGTTTTCCATGTGATATGTGGTCTAGTTGTTGGGAAAATTTACAAATATGAATTTCGACTTTATTTGCAAAATTTCTCTGGAATTTAATAAAATGGGCATAACTTTTGCATACGAACTCGGATTAAAAAGTTTTTTATATGAAAAATCATCTACTTGAAAAGTTACATCCAAATTAAACGGGGAGAACATTGTTCAACATCTTCAAAATCCCCCAAAACCTAACAGAACAAAAGATACGTGGCTTTTAAGATCTAGAGGGGGGAAATTAAAAAAAAATCAAACTTACTAGTGGCGCACCATTTGCTAGGTGCGCCACTAGTAACAGAAAAAAAGAATTGGTTTCAAAAAATATGATACGTAATATGACCGGGAAGTTTGAAATATTTTTTCAAAATTTCATCATACTCATGAACATGAACAAAGTCCTAGACATCAACAAGGTTTAATAGGATTGATATGATAAATATATCAACAAGTGCTTGTGAAGTGAGCTGATGCTGGGGTTGGATAGAACTGCAAAGTTAAGCGTGCTCGGGTTGGAGTAGTGTGAGGATGGGTGACCTTTTGGAAAGTGTGACCACAGAGTGTGATTTGACTTGAGATTAAGCATATTTACCCGAGATTATGCCATAGTGATCTGAGATTAAGAAAAAATTGATTTTTTTTATAAAAAAATTGAATTTTTTTTAAAAAATTGTTACTAATAGCGCACTTCCATGTGGTGCTTCATTAGTATCTGGTATACTAATGGCGCACTTCTATTTGGTGCGCCATTAGTATCTGGTATATTAATGACGCACTTGTGCGCCATTAGTAAAAAAACACTAATGGCGTGGTACTAGTGGCGCACCTATAGTGCGCCATTAGTAGCCAAAATAGGTGCTCGGGTTGGAGTAGTGTGAGGATGGGTGGCCTTTTGGGAAGTTTGACCACAGAGTGTGATTTGACTTGAGATTAAGCATATTTACCCGAGATTAAGCCATAGTGACCTGAGATTAAGAAAAAAATTGATTTTTTTTTAAAATTATTACTAATAGCACACTTCCATGTGGTGCTCCATTAGTATCTGGTATACTAATGGCGCACTTCTATTTGGTGCGCTATTAGTATCTGGTATGTGCGCCATTAGTAAAAAAACACTAATGGCGTGGTACTAGTGGCGCACCTGTAGTGCGCCATTAGTAGCCAAAACAGGTGCGCCATTAGTAGGCCTTTTCCTAGTAGTGTTTGACTGTTGAACACCGACAAGAAGGAACAAGACTGAAATTTGAAAATTTGCAGTTCATAACACAGAACAGTACTGAACTAAACATGCATTTTACTGTTGAACAAATGAAGAACATGAACTTGATAACACCATTTCATAGCTCCTTGATAACACACATAAGTATTTCAAAAGCATACAATACTGAAAGGTTCACAGTTTAGCATGTCTTAACATCTAGAAATTGCAAAATACTTCATCCATTACATTAAATGGTCATTCAGGACCTAAATTCATCAAACATGTTAACTTTCTTGTGCTTATTTGCTGCAGCAGCTGCTTTCTTTTGCAGTGCAACAATTTTCTTTGCTTCTGTTGCTGCTTTCTTCTCTTCTGCAGCCCTCTTCTTTGCCTCCAGTAGTTCTTGTTTTTTAGCTGCTGTTGCAAGCTTCTTGGCCTCAAGTTCTTGCTCTCTTTTTTTTCTTGCCTCTGCTTTGAAAGCTTCTTTTTTTTGAGCTTTTTTGGCCTTTTCAGCTTGTTTCTTGGCAAGGGATTCACCTGCCTTTTGCAAAGCAGCAACTTCCCTTTGTGCTAGGATTTCAACACACCTCTTTTCATGCAATATTTCATTGGCTTGCTGCTTGGCCTCCCTCATCACTTCAACTCTAGCTGCAAGATTTCCTAATCTTGTTGCAGTGCTGCTGCCTACAGATGGCATTACAGCTCTATCTTCTTTGAGGAAAGAGCTTTCAGGCAATGGTCCTGGCACCTTTCTTTTCCTTGGTTTTGGAGCCTGTAATAGTAGTGAAACATGAGATGTATTTCACATCAAGATCATATTTTTAACAAGGTTCAATGGACATACCTCATTTCTCATGATTTCCATCATTGAATGTGGATGAAGAGCTCCAATTGAAGGCATGTCATGTTCCTGTGTGACAACAGGAACCTTACTTGCCCGTGTCATTGATGGTCCAGGTGCTTGTTCTTGTGTTGTAGCCTATACATTTGCAACAAGGTAAAATGGATGTATCGAGCACTTAAATATTAGCCAGAAGCTAAAATGGATGCATCGAGCACTGAAAAATTTGCCACAAGCTAAAATGGATGTATCGAGCACTGAAATATTTGCCACAAGCTAAAATGGATGCATCGAGCACTGAAAAATTTGCCACAGGCTAAAATGGATGTATCGAGCACTGAAATATTTGCCACAAGCTAAAATGGATGTATCGAGCACTGAAATATTTGCCACAAGCTAAAATGGATGCATCGAGCACTAAAATATTTGCCACAAGCTAAAATGGATGTATCGAGCACTGAAATATTTGTCACAAGCTAAAATGGATGTATCGAGCACTGAAATATTTGCCACAAGCTAAAATGGATGTATCAAGCACTGAAATATTTGCCACAAGCTAAAATGGATGTATCGAGCACTTAAATATTTGCCACAAACTAAAATGGATGTATCGAGCACTGAAATATTTGCAAAGGTTACCTGTGACAGAGTAGGTTCTTATTCTTCTTCTTCAAATGTGGCTCTTGGCCTCTTCCTCATTTGCTTTTGCATAGGTTTTGCTGCAGGTAGGCCTTGCTTGAAGGCAGAGCACCCTTTCTTATTATGTCCAAGATTGTTGCAATGGCTGCAATGAATAATTGTGCCATGTCTTGTAATCTTTTTCCCTCCTTTCTTTGCTATTACCTCCTCTGGTTGCATTCTCCTATTCTTGGCCTTTATCCCTAGTTTCTTCTCATACAAAGGAGGCTTAATTACACAACCACCCATTTTCTGCCACTCCCTCCTGTCTTTGCAAGGCATAATAATGTGAGCATATGCTTTGGAGAAATTGCAAAGATCATAACACTTGTGCACCATTTCCTTAGGATCAATTAGTTCATATCTATAGCAAGCTATGGAGTGGGGGCAGGGAATGCCAGTTAATTGCCACCTTCTGCATGTGCATTCCTTGAACTGCAACTCCACAATGTACTCCCTACCATGTGAAGAAACTTGGAAGATTCCCTCTCCAGCATTAGTAGGGTAACAACCATTAGACCAATCTATGTGCTTCAGAAGCCTTTTCTTGATCTTTGGGCAGATTGGACCATTAAATTTCTTAGCCTCTTGCTGCTTGTTATAATGTCTACTTGAAAGTTGTGACTTGATTCTATCAATCATGCTGATGATTGGCAACTCTCTAGCCTCCAAAATATATCTACAAGTATTTGAAGAGATAACACATACTTAATTCATTATGAAGAGAGAACACATAGCAAGTACATGAACAATTGAAGAACACATAGCAAGTACATGAACACATAAATGTACCACTTACTTATTGAAAACCTCACAATTGTTGTTTAGTAAAATATCACATTTGGGCAAATCAGTCTGGAATGCCCTAACCCAAGTGTTAGGCCTCTTCTCTGCAAGCCAAGCATGAGCCTCACTATCAAGAAGTCTCATCTCTTCCATATATTCTTCATACTGGTCAGTTGTGGTGCACCTAGCTATCTTCCAGAGCTGGTTTTTCAGAACATCTCCTCTGTATTTCTCTCTGAAATTCTGCCAATGGTGCCTGACACAGAATCTGTGTTCTGAGTCATGAAAATGCTGCTCTACAACATTTATTAGGCCCTGCAAGTTTTGTAAGTCAGTCAGTAAGTAAGTGAATATCAGACATGACAGTATGTAAGTAAGTAACTATGTACATATCTTTACCTTTTTCTTATCAGACATGACAGTCCATGCTCAGGTGTTCTGAATCCCAAGATCCTGTTTCAGTGTTCTCATAAACCAGCTCCAAGTGTTAGTATCTTCAACATCTACAATGCAGTGTGCCACAGGATAGATACAATCATTAGGATCCATGCCAACTGCAGACAGAAGCACACCTCCATACTTAGTTTTCAAATGACATCCATCAAAACAAATTATGGGCCTACACCCTGCAAGGAATCCTCTTTTACATGCATCAAAACTGAAGTAGCATCTGTTGAACCTTGATTCATTGTCCAATTGAATGAAAAATGTGCTGCCAGGGTTGGATATTCTAACTTCATTTGCATAATCGCAAAGCATGTTGTACTGTGCCTCCTCATCTCCATGGATTATCTTCAATGCATATCTCCTTGCTCTGCTTAGTTTACTACAAGAAGCTGCCATATTCCAGTCCTTTTGCATTAACCTCCCAAAATTTCTCAAATTCATTCCTTGATCTGCCCTGAAGTACTCCAAGTACTTTTCTGCAAGATATCTAGCAGTAAATGCCTTTACTTCCCACTTCTTAGAACATTTGTGTTCATCATTGTAACTCTTGATGACCATGCAGTTTGTTCTGCTATCATAACTACACCAAATGTTCCAGGGGCAGTGGGACTGACATTTTGCTGAAATTCTTTTCCTGTCATTTACTGGCAATTTGATGTCAAATCTATGTTTGCAAGCATATTCTCTCACTGCTTTTCTAAACATTTCTGGTGACTGGAAAACTTGTCCAATTTTGAATTGTGGATCATGCAAATCTTCCTTCTTAAAGCTTTTAAATTTGTACTTTGCACCTGCTTCATCATCAGAATTTGGGAGCTCAAGGTCTTCTTCATCTGATCCTTGTACAGGGTCTGGATTTGCTCTAATATGAACATCAGTAGGCTCCTCCACTGTCTCATCTTTAAGATCATCATCTAAATCACTGACATTATAATCACTATCTACAATCTCATCAGCATAGTCTGATCCTTGTTCACTTCCATTTACTTCAGCATCAGAAACTGACCCTTGACTGTCATATGCAACGGAGCCATCCTCTTCACCCTGCTCCACATCTTCCTCCTCATTTGCAGCTTCTTCTTCTTCTGCTTGCTCTGCAACTGCTTCTTCTGCAACTTCTTGTGCATAATTCTGCTGTACTGCTTGCTCTGCAACTGCTTCTTTTGCAGAATTTGTTCCTTTTGTTGCTTGCTCTGCAAGTCCTTCTTCTGCAGCTTGTTCTGCAGCTTCTTCTTCTGCTAGGTCTGCATCATCTGCAATGGTGACATGAGTGACAAACTTACACAACATTTTTTCCACTGCTTCCTCCTTAATTTTCCTGTCCAATAAATCCTGCTGAATCTTCTGCTTATGCTTCTCTAGTGCTTCCTCCTTAATGATCTGAATTGGTTTGATAGGACTAACAACAGTAGGCAGGTCTGCTACGGGAAACTCTATCACATCATCCCAGTCAAACTGCCTGAAACTCTCATCATGATCAAGATACATTTGCAAAAACTTGTGCCCAAATGTTACATGTGCCCTCATGTTAAGACATTTGTCATTGCAAGTTATCTTCACAAGACCACCTTCAGTCATTGGTTTACCAGGCATGCAGTAATACATTTGCAATCTCCCCTTCACTTCATAGCCCAATTCTTCTACCAGATCTTCTAACTTCTCGATAGTAAGTGTATCCCCCTCCACATAATCATACCACATGTTTTCTCCATTGACATATGCACGATTTTTACCAACTCCAAGGAAATAACCACCAAAATTGATGCAAAGACTGAAGTTTGATAAGTAATCAATTTCATCTACAGATTTACATAAAACCCTAGATCAACTGCCTAAAATCCATAGCAGAACGGAAACCCTAGTAGTAACATCAAAATCTGAAGGCAAATAAGAGCGTGCAATCACCTAATCGACCTCAAATTGATTAGATTCAGAGAGAAAAGGGGGGTTTTACAGAGGTTCAGGGAGAAAACAGGGGCTTACCATACATAGGTGGTGGGTCTCCTTCTGCTCGGCGACGAGGCGCCATGGTTCAAGTCGTCGACGAACCCTCTGGCCGCCGTCGCTCCGTCGGTGGATGCCTCCGCCGGCGGCGACGAAACCCTAGCCGATCAGCACCATGATCGCTTCCCCTTTCCTTTCTCTTCTCCTCTGCCTCGGAGGCGTCGATGAAAAGGTGAAGCGTCTCGACCGAACAGGGGGGGGGATGCAAAATAGCTGGCGAGTCAAAGCGGGTTTCTGGTCAAATCGGGCCGATACGAGCCGAAACGGTATGGGTTACCGTATACTTATAGTGACCCGGTTCAGCGAGCGCGGTGACCGTAACTTGCGATTTCGTGAATACAGTGACCACAGTGAACCCTAGAGTCAAGTTCAGTTACTGTAGATGTATTTTTCTCCGGCTTCTGACATGAATTTGCATGAAAGGAGGATTCATCAGAAGAGAAGACAGCATGGCGCTGCTTCCGGTACTTATTGCACCACCCGCTCTTCTCACTGGTGGTTGTGCGCTGCATCAACACCTAGCAACTTTCACCACCAGATGCATCGTCGACCGCAATGGTCAGCGTAGCCTCCGCTTCGCTAGCCGCACCACCGTCGCACCTGGAAAAAAAGGAGGCCCATGCACTACGACGACGGGTGGGTTTTACCTGACAGCGTTCGTCGTTAGCGGCGAAGGGAGAAGCCGAGGAAGGTTGCGATATGAGTATTATGGATCCTATGGCATAAATACAAAGATCATATAATATATCACCTACTACCAGGTTGTTCCGGTCCTGAAAACTACTTTATTCATCCCAAGCGAATCCATCACCTTCTTCAGCATGGGTGCATAAACCGTTTTCCACCATTAGTCATGGTTTTGCTTGGTTTTCAGTAGTGGGTCACTTGAGTAGGGCGTTTCGGTGCCCAGGCTCACTCATCAGTTAGGAAAAAATTCGTAAAAAAATCAAAACAAATTCAAAAACTTCCAAATTTTTGTGTGGTAGACAATTTCATGCGTGAGGCCTGCTCCAAATTTCACGTCATTTGGACATCTAAGGAGCTCTCAGCAAAAAACACAAATCGGACAAAAACAGTACATGAACAGTAAACATTTTTATAGACCCCCAATTTGTCTTTTTTACTGAGAGCTCCTCAGATGTCCAAATGATATGAAAATTGGAGCGGACCTCACTCATCAGATTGTCTACCAAACAGAAAAAATTGGAATTTTTTGAATTTTTCTAGTATTTGTTTTGATTTTTTCGTCAGAACGGGTGCAGATGAGCTCGGGTGCAGAGATAGATTTTCGGTCACTTCGGATGCTGACATATGGTCCATCTTTGGCCTATCAACTTGCAACTTTGTTTCTTCTTCTTCTTTGCGAGAAAACTTTTGATCTATTCATCAACTGTCAAGGTAGTATAAAAAACACTAGAAGTAAAATTTATATCTAGGTCTGTAAACTACCTAGCGACGACTACAAGCACTGGATTGAGCCGAAGGCGCGCCGCCGTCATCGCCCCTCCCTCGTCGGAGCCGGGCAAACATTGTTGTAGTAGACAATTCGGAAGTCGTCGTGCTAAGGCCCCATAGGACCAGCACAACAGAACAACAACCGCCGCCGATGAAGAGAAGCATAGATCGAAATAATCCAACCTGCAGACACATAGACGTAGAAGAACGAAGACCGGATCCAGAAGGATCCACCAAAGACAAACACCGACTGGATCTCACGAGATCCGTCGGAGACATACCTCCACACGCCCTCCTTCGACGCTTGAAGCATCACCGGGACGGGAGCTAGGCGGGAAGAACTTTATTTCATCTTCAAGAAGCCTCTGCCACCTCATTTTCTTGATCATGGCACAAAGCCTAACAAAACTCAGAAAAATACCTAAAAACGGAGTCCTCCAGCCGGTAAGGGCGGGGATCCACCGCGCCTCCATGGTCCAAGGACCAAAGGAGACGAGGCAGACCGGCGGCGGTGCCAGCGTGAGGCAGGAAACCAACTTAGAAACAAACAATGAGGACAAACGAGTATAGCTTTGTTTCTTCTTATGTCCATTATTGTTTCTCTATTTTTATTTACTCTGCACATTTGTCTTATCCTAAGTGAAACTTAGAAAGTTTGATAAAAGAAGAATATAAACATTTACAATAAAGAATATGTATGATGTGAAAATAGATTATGAATCTAATCGTATTCATTTGGTATTGTAGATGTTAATATTTTTCTCATAAATATCATAAATTTGATTTAGGTCAAAACAAATAGGCAGAGTAAATAACGGAGGGAGTGTTTCATAAATGACCCGCTGCCACTCTCTTCTTATGCCTGTTGTCCAATCTCGCTTCGCAATACTGGTAATAATTTTTGCTAGGTAGTAAAAGTATCAACTTTTTCCTTCTGTTTTTGTTGAGGGCAAAGTGAGTCATCTCGGTTCATATCAAAAGTTTGAAAACTGTGTTAGATACTCAAGTAATAGTACTTCAGAACACAGGCAGCATCAGCAACAGCTCCGTGGATTTTTGACCTTGAATTCCTGGCAAATCACGAATGGTGCTTTCTCTGGACGACAACAACATCACACCCTCCCCCGATTTGGTCCACGCCCCAGAGGTCTCATCCGCGGCTTGTCCATTTGTCGTATTGCGGACGTACATGCCCGGTGAAACCTCCACCGAAAGAGACCGTTCGTACTTCGTACTATCGAGAATTTGAAATGGAGCATTTATATCTCCCCGACTTTGTGTTTTCCAATTGTCAAGTGGGATGATAGTAACCAATTGTCAGATTGGTCTCACATGTTAACCACCCAACTTAGAGCATTACAACCGGGCACCCTAAACCTCCTCGTACGTTCGGACGGACGGCCCGATCAGTGGTCGGTTGAAAAAAAACAACCGACCCAAATGGGCGCCTTAGACGCCCGGACTGACTGGCACCCCTCATATGCAGGCCAAATATGAGACGGATATGGATAAGCCCGAGCACGACCGGGCGCATCCGTCATGTCAGACTGATGGCCTGCCTCACACAGAATTTCCCGAAAAACCAACAGTCCTCCAGGCGTCTCCTTTGGTGAGGGTGTGAACGCTGCCATGGCGCCGATTTGGCTCGCCGCTCGAGGCCAAAATCCGGCTATTTAAGCCATCCGACGGTCCCAACCCTAGCCACAACCTTTTCCACCTTCTTCGTGCCGCCAGCCCGAGCACATTTCTCTCCGTCTCCGCCTTCCTCTTCCCTCGCCATCCGAGATGGCCCGGCAGAAGAAGACCACCTATGCTATGCTAACGCCTAAGCGCCACTTCCTGATCAAGGAGGAGATCCGGGCGAGGCTTGCCGCCCACATCATAGCAGGCCTGCTTCCGGACTCGTCGAAGCCGTAGCCAGATGAGGAGGAGGAAGAGGAGCAGTAGCCGGTTTCGATGGAGGTGGTAGATCCGGAGCAAGACGAGGCCGAACAACCGGAGGGGGAGCTGGCGCCGGCTGCGGGCTTCAGCATGAAGGACGCGGAGGCGGAGTTCGCGGTTGCCCAAGCGGCCTATGTCGAGGCCAACCGGCAGTTCATCCGGTAGCAACGGGCAGCGACCGGCACGCTTTTTTGCCGAACTCGACGCAGAGGTGGAGGCGGAGGCCGACGCGGAGCGGTGAGAGGAGGCGGAGGCCGACGTGCTTTTTGAAGGGTTTGCTATGGATATCGGGTCTCTGTCAAGCGTCGGATGTCATGTCACAGGGACGATTAGAGTGACGTCAGGGCAGCCGTCCACGGTGGCGCGTTGGCCATGCCCTACAACACTCATGGACTGCCTAAGTGGACCGTAGCGTGTGCGATCAACCACAGGAGCCGTGCTGGCGTGGATGAGCGCCCTTGTGACGGAGCTAGCGCATGCGTTCCTCGCGTGTATGACACTCTGTGGCGTCGTCGTAGTCGCGAAGAAAGAAGCTTGAAAATGAGATCACTTTATGAACAATCTGACGGGAGAAACAGTATTTAGTCCATTCACCTCCCTGTGTGTGTTCCTCTCGCCACGGCGACGTGTGGTGTGCTAAGCTTCCTTCCGTGTAGTTTTGTGTGAGAGGGACGCGGGCGGAGAGCGAGCGGCTCATCCCCGCGAACGCCCCTCCTCTCGTTGTTTTTCCCACGTGTGCGTAGTTTTGATGATCGTCGGCAGGTTCAGTGAGCACCGACGCTGATGTTCAAAGTACGGCACAACACCGGGCAACGCATCACGTCCCGGATTTGGAACGAGATGCTGGTGATTTTGGGGGTGGGGTGGGGGGGGGGGGGGGGGGGGCAAGTACGGCTTTGTCTTTTGTCCATTTGTGTGTGGAGCATACTGGCATGACTCACCGTCCTTGGTTGCCACTCGCAGTGGTCATCTATTGGTCTTGAACCGGTTCACCTTGCTCACCATGGGCATTTTTGAAAACATATGGTAGTGTGTGTGTTTTCGGCCGATTGGGGATGTGGTCTTTCCCATGTACTAATATTGTAATGTCGATTTGCGGCACGCAAGTGCGGGGGCACTTAGGTCCCTTCCACCAGTTTTTTATTTTGCCTTCCGATTTTAAAGTTTTGTATATTTTAAACAAAAAATCCAAATAAAGTTCTGTTTTTTCATTCGTGTTTTTCGTGACCAACGCTTTGAAACAAGATTCATTTTGAATGTATTTTGATGACTTCAAAAAAATGTTAAGTTTAAAATGTTGAAACTTAGTATGAGCGACCCATAAAAATCAATTATTTTGTGTCTATTACCTACAAAAAAATGCTTAAAATTATATGTCTGAAACTTGTTGAAACTTTGCATTTAACCGTAAATTTCATCGTTGAAACTTAAAGCCTTTTCAGGGATTTTCTTTTTTATCACGCCCTCGTGCGGGATTCAATTACTTCACGAATCGCGAGGCAAATCGAGCGGGCGGCAGGGCTTGCCAGGTATGTGCCCCGCACTTACGTGGCCCTGGAATTTCCGTGTAATATTGCTTCAGTTAGCCTTTTAGCACTAGACTCTTACTCTTTTGCTGTTAGCGGTACACGTGTTTGCGTTGTTGTTGCAGAAGGATGCTTTTTTTTGTTTCTGTTCTGTTACCTCTATGATAGTGGAACCCAATCCATTTTTTGGATCATATGAAAAAAACTAGTGATCATCGCGTTGTTCTTCTTACTATCCCTTTTTCAACTTTTCCGAGAAAACATAAAGGTTTGCATTTCGATGCATTGATACATAAGATAAAGGGTAGTACTCCCTTCGTTTTTATTTACCCCGCATATTAGCTTTGGCTGAAGTTGATATGAACATTTACCATAACAAATCTATATGATGTGAAAATATATTCAATGTTGAGTCTAATGGTATTGATTTGGTGATGTATATATTAATATATATTCCTACAAACTTGATAAATGTTTATAAAGTTTGGCTTTAGATGAACATAATATGCAGAGTAAACAAGAACAGAAGTAGTACATCACAAACCTAGACGGGCAAACACCCCAAGTACAACGTTGCACAGCTTCACAACGGAAACCACTGGGAGGATCGAGGCAAGACCCATCGCCCCTACCCTTGCCAGTAGTCGAGCCTCAAACTTGATTGCAATGCTTTCGAATACAACATAGGCGCGAGCATGATCGCCAAGGAGGTGCCCCCTTGTACATTGTGGCCGGGTGAACTAGGTGCTCTGCTACCACCAATCTACCAAGTCCTCACTAGCAACCAGAATGGCAATGGTGAATCGAATCTAAGATACGAGCTCGCGCCACGCCCACGTGGCATGGGAGAAGAGCAACCAGTGAGGAGGTAGGTCATGGTCTCCTTTGATTGGTTACAAACCAGGCGCACACTTACGGTGGCGTTGCAGGCCTCTTGTAGCGAGACTCTCAGCTGTCCAAGATCTTGAAACAACGCGCCCAGGAAAAGGGTGACGTATCAAAATTTGCCGAAGTATTGAGCGTTAGTGATCCAATGCCAAACCACCACGGCCGGCACTATCATGAGCTACACATGATGCACCCTCACCCAGATGTATTACCATAGGGCTAGCGGTGTGAGGGTCACCCTAATGTCAGTGGTCTAGCAGATGTGCACGAGTGTGTCCCGCTTGGTGCGTAATTTATACAGAGTCACTGGCCCTCAAAGAAGAGGCCGGATGTTCTGTTGCCAACGACCATCTTGGTGGATGCAGCTAACATGTTTTCATTAACTTCCACGCCGCCCTCTCATCGTCGGTGTTTGTGCATGCCACAAGAACATCTAACAGCTCTAACACCAGCATCGTCGCTACACATCAAAAAAGGGAGACCCTGCTACCGCCGAGCTGTGAGGGAAGAGGCCAAGGAAGGTTGCCATGGGTCGCCGGCCTAGTGACACCGCACTAGTCGCCTATTGCTAGGACTACATACAAACTGAAATAAGTGAATAAACACACTAAAACATGTGTGTGTATACATCTGATTTAAAACCACCAACGGTCGATGAACGGTGGTCGGTGACTTTTTGGAGGATTTGCTATGGATCTCGGGTCTCCGTCAAGCGTCGGATGTCACGGGGACGATGGTCACGTGGGCATACTAAGAGCATATCTAGCAGACTCCACATCCCGCCCCGACCCACAAAATAACCGCCAAAATACGGGTCGGGGCGGGAAAATCTGCCCGATCAGACACCGCATTCGCGGCCGACCCATAATTTTTTTGCAGGGCCCGACAAAAGATCTCCCCCGACCTCTAGATTCATGGGGTGGGAGGACGACTCGAGTTCGGCCCCTATCCATAGCGAGATTTGGCGGGAGGGACATTTCCGCGCGGCCGTTCCCGCTCCCCCCGTTGCCCCGCCACCTCCCGCTTCGGTGCATCTTCCCCGGCAGTCCTTCGCCGCCATGGATGACTCCCTGTTGTCCCCCGTCACCGTCGAGGCCGCGCACGCTCAATCCCCTCGGGCGGATCTCGTCGCCGGCCATGTTGGCCCCGCTGTCTCCCAAGGTAACGTGGTCGTGCAGGGCGGGAATCCGGCTGCCCCCGCCGTGAAGGCCCGCGCTCCAGGCGCCAATGCCACTGTATGATCCCGGCCGGCGGCGGAGAAGGTCGCCAAGGCCTCCGGCGTAAATAGGAAGAGGATCCCGGCTACAAAGAAGACGACTCCTTCATCCATTCCCTCCGCCCCGGAAAGAGGTTCCCCGGCGATGCCGCTCAACGGTGCTGCTCCCACCGCAGGCGAGGTGTTTGGCGAAATGGCCGGAAGGTATGCATCTCCGGTCATGGCAATTTCCTTTGCTTTTTGCCATTTGTGGTAGCTCGTGACTTGTTGTCGTTCACTATAGCGGTGGTTCGAACAATGCAACTGCCGAGTTCGTGAGCTTGTTGGACACCAACACCGTTGACATTGATCAAGCCCCGTTCGCCGCATTCGATTACAATGAAATGGAGGGCATCGTGGATGATCATGGTGGTGAGGAAGAAATGGAGGAGATCGACGAGGGGGCGTATGAGAAATCGCAAACAAAAAGTGGAAAAAGCCAAAGATCGAAGAACTACACGATGTTGGAAGATCAAATCTTGATCAGGGCATGGAGTGCGGTGTCTCTTGATGCTTGCATGGGAACTTCTCAAACCGCCAGGAGGTATTGGCAAAATATCGAAGATCAATACCTCCGCATGATGGCAAAGTATCCCAATAGGACTCCATGCACCTTTCGGTCGCTTCAAGGGCGTTGGGATGTGATCAAGCCAATTTGCAGTCGTTGGGCTGCTTGCTTGGAGCAAGTACGCAATGCACCTCCAAGTGGAACTATGGAATCCGACTATGTGAGTTTGTGTTGACTTTGTTCTAGTTGTGCACATCATATTGCATCATATGAAACGATTGCATCATTTGACTTCATTCAAATTGTGTAGGACAAAATTGCCCAACATAGATACAAAGACATGGAAGCTTCGGAAGGCAAATTCTTCAAACTAGAGCATTGTTGGGACTTGCTCAAAGAGTGTGAGAAGTGGAAGTTGATTGACAAAGAATCCCCACCGAAGAGAGGTTCACTTACAAACCTGGATGAAGATGAGGATGATGATGGCCCAAGAAACTTGAACAAGCCCGATGGCGATAAGAAGACTAAGGAGAAGATGAAGAGAGAGCACGAAGCGTCGAGTTTGAGGGAGAAGATTGATGTCCTGGTGCAATCAAATGAGTTGATGTTATTGAAGTCGTTGGAGATCAAGAAAGAGTTGGCCGAGAAGAAGGCTAGGGAGAAGCAAGAAAAATGGCAGTTGCTCAAGGAAGAGGGGCTGCGCAAAGCGGCCATTGAGGAGAGAAGAGCACGTGCCGCTGAAAACAAAGCCATGTCCCAAGTTGCTCGCCGAAGAGAATAAGATCATGACAATGAACCACAATGACATGGACGACCCCACCAAAGAATGGCATGATATGGCAAGAAGAGAAATCTTGAAGAGGAGAATGGTTGCGTCGGCTAGTGCGTGTTACAGTACTGGAGAGGTTTTCTCAGCGGGGCTTGGAAGTTGGAACCAATGTCGATGATTTCGGTGCGGGAGTTGGAACAAGCGCCGGAGGTGGATTCGGTGGTTCTGATGAACTCCATGGACTCGATGGCGCGGAGTGAAGATCGACCAAGATGATGCCGGACGTGGTCGTCTGAAGGAAATATGCCCTAGAGGCAATAATAAAGTTATTATTTATTTCCTTATATCATGATAAATGTTTATTATTCATGCTAGAATTGTATTAACGTCATGTACCATATGAGATGTTCCAAGAGTTGAAGTTAATATTTCAAGCAAATAACCGAGTTGAGAGATATGAAGTCTCCAACAAATTCTATAGCTAAAAGATGGAGGAGAATAGCTTAAGCAGTGAGCATGTGCTCAGATTGTCTGGGTACTACAATCTCTTGAATCAAGTGGGAGTTAATCTTCCAGATAAAATAGTGATTGACAAAATTCTCTAGTCACCATCACCAAGTTAGTAGAACTTCGTGATGAACTATAATATGCAAGGGATAACGGAAATGATTCCCAAGCTCTTCGTGACGCTGAAATCGACGAAGGTAGAAATCAAGAAAAGCATCAAGTGTTGATGGTAAACAAAACCACTAGTTTCAAGTAAAGGGACAAAGGGAAGAAAGGGGAACTTCAAGAAGAACGGCAAGCAATTTGCTGCTCAAGTGAAAAAACCCAAGTATGGACCTAAGCCTGAAACTGAGTGCTTCTACTACAAAGGGACTGGTCACTGGAAGCGGAACTACCCCAAGTAATTGGCGGATAAGAAGGATGGCAAAGTGAACATAGGTATATTTGATATACATGTTATTGATGTGTACTTTACTAGTGTTTATAGCAACCCCTCAGTATTTGATACTAGTTTAGTTGCTAAGAATAGTAACTCGAAACGGGAGTTGCAGAATGAAAAGAGACCAGTTAAGGGTGAAGTGACGATGTGCATTGGAAATGGTTCCAAGATTGATATGATCATCATGGCACACTCCCTATACTTTCGGGATTAGTGTTAAACCTAAAATAAATGTTATTTAGTGTTTGCGTTGAGCATGAATATGATTGGATCATGTTTATTGCAACACAGTTATTCATGTAAGTTAGAGAATAATTGTTGTTCTGTTTACATGAATAAAACCTTCTATGGTCATACACCCAATGAAAATGATTTGTTGGATCTCGATCATGGTGATATACATTTTCATAATATTGAAGCCAAAAGATGCAAAGTTAATAATGATAGTGCAACTTATTTGTGGCACTACCGTTTAGGTTATATTGGTGTAAAGCGCATGAAGAAAATCCATGTTGATGGGCTTTTGGAATTACTTGATTATGAATCAGTTGATGCTTGCGAACCATGCCTCATGGGCAAGATGACTAAGACTCCATTCTCCGGAACAATGGAGCGAGCAACAGATTTGTTGGAAATCATACATACTGATGTATGTGGTCCGATGAATATTGAGGCTCGCAGCAGGTATCATTATTTTCTGATCTTCACAGATGATTTGAGCAGATATGAGTATATCTACTTGATGAAACACAAGTCTGAAACATTTGAAAAGTTCAAAGAATTTCAGAGTGAAGTGGAGAATCATCGTCACAAAAATAAAAGTTTCTGTGATATGATCGCAGAAGTAAAATATTTGAGTTACGAGTTTGGCCTTCAGTTAAAACAATGTGAAATAGTTTCACTACTCACGCCACCTGGAACACCACAGTGTAATGGTGTATCCGAACGTCGTAACTGTACTTTATTAGATATGGTGCGATCTATGACGTCTCTTACCAATTTACCACTATTGTTTTGGGGTTATGCATTAGAGACAGCTACATTCACGTTAAATAGGGCACCATCTAAATCTGTTGAGACGACACCGTATGAACTATGGTTTGGCAAGAAACCTAAGTTGTCGTTTCTTAAAGTTTGAGGTTGCAATGCTCCTACCTCTTGAGCACTGCGTTGGTTTTCCCCGAAGAGGAAGGGATGATGCAGCAAAGTAGCGTAAGTATTTCCCTCAGTTTTTGGGAACCACGGTATCAATCCAGTAGGAGGCTACGCGCAAGTCCCTCGTACCTGCACAAAACAAATAAATCCCCGCAACCAACGCAAATAGGGGTTGTCAATCCCTATGAGGCCACTTACGAGAGTGAGATCTGATAGATATGATAAAGATAATATTTTTGGTATTTTTATGATAACGATGCAAAGTAAAATAAATGCAAAGTAAATAGCAAAGTAGTAGGAGAACAATATGATGAAGATAGACCTGGGGGCCATAGGTTTCACTAGTGTCTTCTCTCGAGAGCATAAGTAATCTACGGTGGGTGAACAAATTACTGTTGAGCAATTGACATAACTGAGCATAATTATGAGAATATCTAGGCATGATCATGTATATAGGCATCATGTCCGAGACAAGTAGACCGACTCCTGCCTGCATCTACTACTATTACTCCACTCATCGACCGCTATCCAGCATGCATCTAGAGTATTAAGTTAAAAACAGAGTAACGCCTTAAGCAAGATGACATGATGTAGAGGGACAGACTCATGCAATATGAAGAAAACCCCATCTTGTTATCCTCGATGGCAACAATACAATACGTGCCTTGCTGCCCTTACTGTCACCGGGAAAGGACACCGCAAGATTGAACCCAAAGCTAAGCACTTCTCCCATTGCAAGAAAGATCAATCTAGTAGGCCAAACCAAACTGATAATTTGAAGAGACTTGCAAAGATAACCAATCATACATAAAAGAACTCAGAGAAGATTCAAATATTATTCATAGATAGACTTGATCATAAACCCACAATTCATCGGTCTCAACAAACACACCGCAAAAAGAAGATTACATCGAATAGATCTCCACAAGAGAGGGGGAGAACATTGTATTGAGATCCAAAAAGAGAGAAGAAACCATCTACCAACTAACTATGGACCCGTAGGTCTGAAATAAACTACTCACACTTCATCGGAGAGGCTATGGTGTTGATGTAGAAGCCCTCCATGATCGATGCCCCCTCCGGCAGAGCTCCGGAACAGGCCCCGAGATGGGATCTCGTGGATACAGAAAGTTATGACGGTGGAATTAGGGTTTTGGCTCCTGTTCTGATCGTTTGGGGGTACGTGGATATATATAAGAGGAAGAAGTACGTCGGTGGAGCAACAGGGGGCCCACGAGGGTGGGGGGCACACTTGGTAGGGTAGGGCGCGCCCCCTACCTCGTGGCCTCCTGTTACGTGCCTTGGCACAGGGTCCAAGTCTCCTGAGTTGTATTCGATGAGAAAATCACGTTCCCGAAGGTTTCATTCCGTTTGGACTCCGTTTGATATTCCTTTTCTTTGAAACCCTAAAACAGGCAAAAAACAGCAATTCTGGGCTGGGCCTCCGATTAATAAGTTAGTCCCAAAAATAATATAAAAGTGGATAATAAAGCCCAATAATGTTTAAAACAGTAGATAATATATAGCATGGAGCAATAAAAAATTATAAATATGTTGGAGATGTATCAAGCATCCCCAAGCTTAATTCCTGCTCGCCCTCGAGTAGGTAAATGATAAAAACAGAATTTTTGATGCGGAATGCTACTTGGCATAATTTTAATGTAATTCTTCTTAATTGTGGTATGAATATTCAGATCCGAAAGATTCAAGACAAAAGTTCATATTGACATAAAAAAACAATAATACTTCAAGCATACTAACTAAGAAATTATGTCTTCTCAAAATAACATGGCTAAAGAAAGTTATCCCTACAAAATCATATAGTCTGGCTATGCTCCATCTTCACCACACAAAATATTTAAATCATGCACAACCCCGATGACAAGCCAAACAATTGTTTCATACTTTTGACATTCTCAAAACTTTTTCAATTTTCACGCAATACATGAGCGTGAGCCATGGACATAGCACTATAGGTGGAATAGAGTGGTGGTTGTGGAGAAGACAAAAAGGGAGAAGATAGTCTCACATCAACTAGGTGTATCAACGGGCTATGGAGATGTCCATCAATAGATATCAATGTGAGTGAGTAGGGATTGCCATGCAACAGATGCACTAGAGCTATAAGTATATGAAAGCTCAAAAAGAAACTAAGTGGGTGTGCATCCAACTTGCTTGCTCATGAAGACCTAGGGCATTTTGAGGAAGCCCATCATTGGAATATACAAGCCAAGTTCTATAACGAAAAATTCCCACTAGTATATGAAAGTGATAACATGATAGACTCTACTATGAAGATCATGGTGCTACTTTGAAGCACAAGTGTGGTAAAAGGATAGTAACATTGTCCCTTCTCTCTTTTTCTCTCATTTTTTTATTTGGGCCTTTTCTCCTTTTTTTGGCCTCTTTTTTTTCGTCCGGAGTCTCATCCCGACTTGTGTGGGAATCATAGTCTCCATCATCCTTTCCTCACTGGGACAATGCTCTAATAATAATGATCACCACACTTTTATTTTTCTTACAACTCAACAATTATAGCTCGATACTTAGAACAAAATATGACTCTATATGAATACCTCCGGCGGTGTACCGGGATATGCAATGAATCAAGAGTGACATGTATGAAAGAATTATGAACGGTGGCTTTGCCACAAATACGATGTCAACTACATGATCATGCTAAGCAATATGACAATGATGGAGTGTGTCATAATAAACGGAATGGTGGAAAGTTGCATGGAAATATATCTCGGAATGGCTATGGAAATGCCATAATAGGTAGGCATGGTGGCTGTTTTGAGGAAGATATATGGTGGGTGTAAGATACCGACGAGTAGAGAGGCTAGCAAAGGTGGAAGGGTGAGAGTGCATATAATCCATGGACTCAACATTAGTCATAAAGAACTCATATACTTATTGCAAAAATCTACAAGTTATAAAAGCGAAGTATTACCCGCATGCTCCTAGGGGGATAGATTGGTAGGAAAATACCATCGCTCGTCACCGACCGCCACTCATAAGGAAGACAATCAAAAAATAAATCATGCTCCGACTTCATCACACAACGGTTCACCATACGTGCATGCTACGGGAATCACAAACCTCAACACAAGTATTTCTCAAATTCACAACTACTCAACTAGCACATCTTTAATGTCACCATCTTCATATCTCAAAACAATTATCAAGTATCAAACTTATCATAGTATTCAACACACTCATAAGAAAGTTTTACTATTAATCTTGTATACCAAGCATATTAGGATTTTAAGCAAATTACCATGCTATTAAGACTCTCAAAATAATCTAAGTGAAGCATGAGAGATCAATAGTTTCTATAAAACAAATCCACCACCGTGCTCTAAAAGATATAAGTGAAGTACTAGAGGAAAATTATATAACTCAAAAGATATAAGCGAAGCACATAGAGTATTCTAACAAATTCCAAATTATGTATGGCTCTCTCAAAAGGTGTGTACAGCAAGGATGATTGTGGTAAACTAACAAATAAAGACTCAAATAATACAAGACGCTCCAAGCAAAACACATATCATGTGGTGAATAAAAATATAGCTCCAAGTTAAGTTACCGATAGAAGTAGACGAAAGAGGGGATGCCTTCCAGGGCATCCCCAAGTTTTGGCTTTTAGGTGTCCTTAGATTATCTTGGGGGTGCCATGGGAATCCCCAAGCTTAGGCTCTTGCCACTCCTTGTTACATAATCCATCAAATCTTTACCCAAAACTTGAAAACTTCACAACACAAAACTTAAAGTACAAAATCTCGTGAGCTCCATTAGCGAAAGAAAACAAAAGACCACTTCAAGGTACTGTAATGAACTCATCATTTATTTATATTGGTGTTATAACTACTGTATTAAAAATTCTCTATGGTTTATAAACTATTTTTACTAGCCATAGATTCATCAAAATAAGGAAACAACACACGAAAAACAGAATCTGTCAAAAACAGAACAGTCTATAGTAATCTGTAGCTAGCGCAAGATCTGGAACCCCAAAAATTCTAAAATAAATTTCTGGACGTGAGGAATTTATCTATTAATCATATGAAAAACGAATTAACTAAATATCACTCTCCAAATAAAAATGGCAGCAGTTCTCGTGAGCATGTAAGTTTCTGTTTTTTACAGCAAGTTCAACAAGACTTTCCCCAAGTCTTCCCAACGGTTCTACTTGGCACAAACACTAATTAAACACAAAAAACACAACCAAAACAGAGGCTAGATAATTTATTTATTACTAAACAGGAGCAAAAAGCAAGGAATAAAAATAAAATTGTGTTGCCTCCCAACAAGCGCTATCGTTTAACGCCCCTAGCTAGGCATAACAAGCAAGAATAGATATAGGTATTGCCATCTTTGGTAGGCAATCCATAAGTGGCTCTCATAATAGATTCATAAGGTAATTTAATCTTCTTTATAGGAAAGTGATCCATGCCTTTCCTTAATGGAAATTGGAATCTAATATTTCCTTCCTTCATATCAATAATTGCACCAATCGTTCTAAGGAAAGGTCTACCAAGAATAATAGGACATGAAGGATTGCAATCTATGTCAACAACAATAAAATCTATGGGCACATAATTCCTATTTGCAACAATAAGAACATCATTAATTCTTCCCATAGGTTTCTTAATAGTGGAATCCGCAAGGTGCAAGTTTAGAGAGCAATCATAAAAATCACGGAAACCTAACAAATCACACAAAGTTTTTGGAATCGTGGAAACACTAGCACCCAAATCACATAAAGCATAGCATTCATGATCTTTAAGTTTAATTTTAATAGTTGGTTCCCACTCATCATAAAGTTTTCTAGGGATAGAAACTTCCAATTCAAGTTTTTCTTCATAAGATTGCATCAAGGCATCAACGATATGTTTAGTAAACGCTTTATTTTGACTGTAAGCGTGAGGAGAATTTAGCACGGATTGCAACAAGGAAATACAATCAATCAAAGAGCAATTTTCATAGTTAAATTCCTTGAAATCCATAATAGTGGGTTTAGCAACATCTAGGGTTTTAATTTCTTCGATCCCACTTTTATCAAATTTAGCATCAAGATCAACAAATACCGAATTCCTAGAACACCTTCTAGGTAAAGGTGGATCATATTTAGGGCCTGTTCGGTTCCTCTCCGCTCCCTGTACTGCGCTCCCGGAGCGGAGGAAACTGCAGCTTATTTCCGCGGAGCAGCTCAAACCGAGCTCCTGGAGCTCCGCGGAGTGGAGCGACGGGAGAGATTCCGAACAGGGCGTTAGTCCCATCATTATCAAGATTCATATTGCAAAACAAAGATTTAATAGGGGACGCATCAATAACTTTTAGATCTTCATCACTATTTTCATAGGAACTAGAAGAACACGCTTTTATAAAGGCATCTTTCTTAGTACGCATCCTAGCGGTTCTTTCTTTGCACTCATCAATGGAAATTATCATGGCTTTGAGAGACTCATTGATATCATTCTTAGGTGGAATAGATCTAAGTTTCAAAGAATCAACATCAAGAGAAATTCTATCAACGTTCCTAGCCAAATCATCAATCTTAAGCAATTTTTCTTCAATCATAGCATTAAAATTCTTTTGTGAAGTAATAAATTCTTTAATATTAGATTCAAAATCAGAGGGCATCTTATTATAATTTCCATAAGAATTGTTGTAGGAACTACCATAATTATTAGAGGGATTACTAGGATAAGGCCTAGGAGTGAAATTTCATCTATACGTGTTGCTACGTCTTGAGCTTGCGTTGGTTTTCCCCGAAGAGGAAGGGATGATGTAGCAGAGTAGCGTAAGTATTTCCCTCAGTTTTTTGAGAACCAAGGTATCAATCCAGTAGGAGCCCACGCTCAAGTCCCTCGTACCTGCACAAAGCGATAGCTACTCGCAACCAACGCAATTAGGGGTTGTCAAGCCCTTCACGGTCACTTACGAGAGTGAGATCTGATAGATATAATATTTTTGGTATTTTTGGTATAAAGATGCAAAGTAAAAAGTAAAAGCAAAGCAAGATTAAAGTAATGGAGATTGATATGATGAGAATAGACCCGGGGGCCATAGGTTTCACTAGTGGCTTCTCTCAAGAGCATAAGTATTCTACGGTGGGTGAACAAATTACTGTTGAGAAATTGAAAAAATTGAGCATAGTTATGAGAATATCTAGGCATGATCATGTATATAGGCATCACGTCCGTGACAAGTAGATCGAAACGATTCTGCATCTACTACTATTACTCCACCCATCGACCGCTATCCAACATGCATCTAGAGTATTAAGTTAAAAACAGAGTAACGCCTTAAGCAAGATGACATGATGTAGAGAGATAAATTCATGCAATATGAAATAAACCCCTCTTGTTATCCTCGATGGCAACGATACAATACGTGCCTTGCTGCCCCTTCTGTCACTTGGTAAGGACACCGCAAGATCGAACCCAAAGCTAAGCACTTCTCCCATGGCAAGAACTACCAATCTAGTTGGCCAAACCAAACGGATAATTCGAAGAGACTTGCAAAGATAACTAATCATACATAAAAGAATTCAGAGAAGATTCAAATATTATTCATATATAGACTTGATCATAAACCCACAATTCATCCGTCTCAACAAACACACCGCAAAAAGAAGATTATATCGAATAGATCTCCACAAGACAGGGGGAGAACTTTGTATTGAGATTCAAAGAGAGAGAAGAAGCCATCTAGCTACTAACTATGGACCCGAAGGTTTGAGGTAAACTACTCACACTTCATCGGAGAGGCTATGATGATGTAGAAGCCCTCCGTGATGACGGCCCTCTTTTGGCGGAGCTCCGGAACAGGCCCCAAGATGGGATCTCGTGGATACAGAAAGTTGCGGCGGTGGAATTAGGTTTTGGCTCCTGTTCTGATCGTTTTGGGGTACGTGTGTATATATAGGAGGAAGAAGTACGCCGGAGGAGCAACAAGGGGCCCACGAGGCAGGGGGCGCGCCCTAGGGGGGGGGGGCGCCCCCACCCTTGTGACCGCCTCTTTTGTTCCTTGGAGCAGGTTCCAAGTCTCCTGGATCACGTTCGGTGAGAAAATCACGTTCCTGAAGATTTTATTCCGTTTGGACTCTGTTTGATATTCCGTTTATCCGAAACACTGAAATAGGCAAAAAACAACAATTCTGGGTTGGGCCTCCGGTTAACATGTTAGTCCCAAAAATAATATAAAAGTGGAAAATAAAGCCCAATATAGTCCAAAACAGTAGATAATATAGCATGGAGAAATCAAAAATTATAGATACATTGGAGACGTATCAGGCATCCCGAAGCTTAATTCCTGCTCGTCCTCGAGTAGGTAAATGATAAAAAGAGAATTTTTGATGCAGAGTGCTACTTGGCATAATTTCAATGTAAATCTTCTTAATTGTGGTATGAATATTCAGATTAGAAAGATTCAAGACAAAAGTTTATATTGACATAAAAAATAATAATACTTCAAGCATACTAATAAAGCAATTATGTCTTCTCAAAATAACATGGCCAAAGAAAGTTATCCCTACAAAATCATATAGTCTGGCTATGCTCCATCTTCACCACACAAAGTATTTAAATCATGCACAACCCCGATGACAAGCCAAGCAATTGTTTCATACTAACTTTTTCAAAACTTTTTCAATCTTCACGCAATACATGAGAGTGAGCCATGGATATAGCACTATAGGTGGAATAGAATGGTGGTTGTGAAGAAGACAAAAAGGAGAAGATGGTCTCACATCAACTAGGCGTATCAACGGGCTATGGAGATGCCCATCAATAGATATCAATGTGAGTGAGTAGGGATTGCCATGCAACGGATGCACTAGAGCTATAAGTATATGAAATCTCAAAAAGAAACTAAGTGGGTGTGCATCCAACTTGCTTGCTCATGAAGACCTAGGGCAATTTTTGAGGAAGCCCGTCATTGGAATATACAAGCCAAGTTCTATAATGAAAAATTCCCACTAGTATATGAAAGTGATAACATGAGAGACTCTCTACTATGAAGATCATGGTGCTACTTTGAAGCACAAGTGTGGTAAAAGGATAGTAACATTGTCCCTTCTCTCTTTTTCTCTCATTTTTTTGACTTGGGCCTTTTCTCTTTTTTTATGGCCTCTTTTTTTCGTCCGGAGTCTCATCCCGACTTATGGGGGAATCATAGTCTCCATCATTCTTTCCTCACTGGGACAATGCTCTAATAATGATGATCATCACACTTTTATTTTTCTTATAACTCAACAATTACAGCTTGATACTTAGAACAAAATATGACTCTATGTGAATGCATCCGGCGGTGTACCGGGATATGCAATATGACAATGATAAATGTGTCATGAACGGAACGGTGGAAAGTTGCATGGCAATATATCTCGGAATGGATATGGAAATGCCATAATAGGTAGGTATGGTGGCTGTTTTGAGGAAGGTATATGGTAGGTGTATGATACTGGCGAAAGGTGCGCGGTATTAGAGAGGCTAGCAAAGGTGGAAGGGTGAGAGTGCGTATAATCCATGGACTCAACATTAGTCATAAAGAACTCATATACTTATTGAAAAAATCTAGAAGTTATCAAAGCAAAGTATTATGCGCATGCTCCTAGGGGGATAGATTGGTAGGAAAAAACCATCGCTCATCCCCGACCTCCACTCATAAGGAAGACAATCAATAAATAAATCATGCTCCGACTTCATCACATAACGGTTCACCATACGTGCATGCTACGGGAATCACAAACTTTAACACAAGTATTCTTTAAATTCACAACTACTCAACTAGCATGACTTTAATATTATCACCTCCATATCTCAAAACAATTATCATGCTTCAATCTTTTCTTAATATTCAGCACACTCAAAAGAAAGCTTCACAAATCTTGAATACCAAGCATATTATTATTAAGCAAATTACCATACTATTAAGAGACTCTCAAAATAATTTAAGTGAATCATGAGAGATCAATAGTTTCTTTAAAATGAATCCACCACTGTGCTCTAAAAGATCTAAGTGAAGCACATAGAGAAAAATTATAACGCTCAAAAGATATAAGTGAAGCACATAGAGCAAAACTACTTAGCTCAAAAGATATAAGTGAAGCACATAGAGTATTCTATAAAATTTTAATTCATGTATGGCTCTCTAAAAAGGTGTGTACAGCAAGGATGATTGTGGCATACTAAGACACAAAGACACAAATAATACAAGACGCTCCAAGCAAAACACATATCATGTTGGTGAATAAAAATATAGTTCCAAGTAAATTACCGATGGAAGTGGACGAAAGAGGGGATGCCTTCCGGGGCATCCCCAAGCTTTGACTTCTTGGTGTCCTTGGATTATCTTGGGGGTTCCATGGGCATCCCGAAGCTTAGTCTCTTGCCACTCCTTGTTCCATGATCCATCAAAAGAATTCACCCAAAACTTGAAAACTTGACAACACAAAACTCAAAATAGAAAACTCGTGAGCTCCGTTAGCGAAAGAAAATAAAAGATCACTTCAAGGTACTGTGATGAACTCATTATTTATTTATATTGGTGTTAAAACTACTGTATTCCAACTTCTCTATGGATTATAAACTATTTTACTAGCCATAGATTCATTAAAATAAGCAAACAACACACGAAAAACAGAATCTGTCAAAAACAGAACAGTCTGTAGTAATATGTATCTAGCGCAAGATCTGGAACCCAAAAAATTCTAAAATAAATTTCTGGACGTTTGGAATTTATCTATGAATCATCAGCAAAAAGAATTAACTAAATAGAACTCTTCAAATAAAAATTATAGCAGTTCTCGTGAGCGCTAAAGTTTATGTTTTTTGCAGCAAGTTCAACAAGACTTTCCCCAAGTCTTCCCAACGGTTCTACTTGGCACAAACACTAATTATACACAAAAAAACACAACCAAAACAGAGTCTAAATAATTTATTTATTAAATAACAGCAAGGATAAATATTTGGTTGTCTCCCAACAAGTGCTTTTCTTTAAAGCCTTATAGCTAGGCATAATATTTTAATGAAGCTCACATGAAAGACAAGAATTGAAGCAAAAAGAGAGCATCATAAAACACGTAACAAACACATCTAAGTCTAACATACTTCCTATGCATAGGCATCTTATAGGCAAACAAATTATCAAGGCAAGCAAAAACTAGCATATGCAAGGAAGCGGAAAGAAACAATAGCAATCTCAACATAACGAGAGGTAATTTAGTAACATGAAAATTTCTACCACCATGTTTTCCTCTCTCGTAATAATTACATGTAGGATCATAAGCAAATTCAACAAAATAGCTATCACATAGAATACTTTCAACATGATCCACATGCATGTAAAGTTGACACTCTTCCAAAATAGTGGGATTAACATTAACTAAAGTCATGACCTTTCCAAACACACTTTTATCAAAAACTTCGTAAGATTGAATATTCTCCAAATATGTGGGATCTAAAGTTGACATTCTTACAAACCCACTTTCAATATTATTGCAAACATTATAATAAATCTCATATTCATCATGCGGCTTAAATAAATTTTCAAGATCATAAGAAGAATCACCCCAATCATGATCATTGCAACAAGTAGAGGACATAGCAAAACTAGCATCCCCAAGCTTAGGGTTTTGCATATTATTAGCACAATTTATATTAATAGAATTTATACTATCATCATTGCAATCATGCTTTTTATTCAAAGATCTATCGTGAATCACTTCATGAAGTACTTCATCACACTTTTCAGATTCACGAATTTCAAGCAAAACCTCATAAAGATAATCTAGTGCACAAAACTCACTAGCAATTGGTTCAACATAACTGGATCTCTTAAAAAGATTAGCAAGCGGATGAGGATCCATAGATCTTAGGTTCTCTGTTTAGTAATAAATAAACGACTATTCCAACCATACGACCAAACAAAAAGCAAGCGAGCAAAAAAGAGGGAGGATAGAGAGAGAGGGCGAATAAAATGGCAAGGGTGAATTGGGGGGGGGAGGAAAACGAGAGGCAAATGGCAAATAATGTAATGCGAGAGATAGGGATTGTGATGGGTACTTGGTATGTTGACTTTTTGCGTAGACTCCCCGGCAACGGCGCCAGAAATCCTTCTTGCTATGTCTTGAGCTTGCGTTGGTTTTCCCCGAAGAGGAAGGGATGATGCAGCAGAGTAGCGTAAGTATTTCTCTTAGTTTTTGAGAACCAAGGTATCAATCCAGTAGGAGCCCACGCTCAAGTCCCTCGTACCTGCACAAAGCGATAGCTACTCGCAAGCAACGCGATTAGGGGTTGTCAAGCCCTTCACGGTCACTTACGAGAGTGAGATCTGATAGATATAATATTTTTGGTATTTTTGGTATAAAGATGCAAAGTAAAAAGTAAAAGCAAAGCAAGATTAAATTAATGGAGATTGATATGATGAGAATAGACCCGGGGGCCATAGGTTTCACTAGTGGCTTCTCTCAAGAGCATACGTATTCTATGGTGGGTGAACAAATTATTGTTGAGCAATTGACAGAATTGAGCATAGTTACGAGAATATCTAGGCATGATCATGTATATAGGCATCACGTCCGTGACAAGTAGATCGAAACGATTCTGCATCTACTACTATTACTCCACTCATCGACCGCTATCCAGCATGCATCTAGAGTATTAAGTTAAAAACAGAGTAACGCCTTAAGCAAGATGACATGATGTAGAGAGATAAATTCATGGAATATGAAATAAACCCCATCTTGTTATCCTCGATGGCAACGATACAATACGTGCCTTGCTGCCCCTTCTGTCACTGGGTAAGGACACCGCAAGATCGAACCCAAAGCTAAGCACTTCTCCCATGGCAAGAACTACCAATCTAGTTGGCCAAACCAAACGGATAATTCGAAGAGACTTGCAAAGATAACCAATTATACATAAAAGAATTCAGAGAAGATTCAAATATTATTCATAGATAGACTTGATCATAAACCCACAATTCATCAGTCTCAACAAACACACCGCAAAAAGAAGATTACGTCGAATAGATCTCCACAAGACAGGGGGAGAACTTTGTATTGAGATTCAAAGAGAGAGAAGAAGCCATATAGCTACTAACTATGGACCTGAAGGTCTGAGGTAAACTACTCACACTTCATCGGAGAGGCTATGATGATGTAGAAGCCCTCCGTGATGACGGCCCTCTTCCGGCGGAGCTCCGGAACAGGCCCCAAGATGGGATCTCATGGATGCAGGAAGTTGCGGCGGTGGAATTAGGGTTTTGGCTCCTGTTCTGATCGTTTTAGGGTATGTGTGTATATATAGGAGGAAGAAGTACGCCGGAGGAGCAACGAGGGGCCCATGAGGCAGGGGGCGCGCCCCCACCCTCGTGACCGCCTCTTTTGTCCTTGGAGCAGGGTCCAAGTCTCCTGGATCACGTTCGGTGAGAAAATCACGTTCCCGAAGATTTTATTCCGTCTCGACTCCGTTCACGCCCCCACACTGAAATAGGCACAAAAACAACAATTCTGGGCTGGGCCTCCGGTTAATAGGTTAGTCCCAAAAATAATATAAAAGTGGAAAATAAAGCCCAATATAGTCCAAAACAGTAGATAATATAGCATGGAGCAATCAAAAATTATAGATACGTTGGAGACGTATCACGCGTTGTTACCAAAATTGTTCCTACCAACAAAATTCACATCCATAGATTCATTATTATTCTCAATCAAAGTAGACAAGGGCATATCATTAGCATCAGAAGAAACGCTCTTATTAGCAAATAGTTTCATAAGTTCATCCATCTTTCCACTCAAAACATTAATTTCTTCTATCGCACACACCTTTTTATTAGTAGATCTTTCAGTGTGCCATTGAGAATAATTAACCATAATATTATCTAGGAGTTTAGTAGCTTCTCCTAAAGTGATTTCCATAAAAGTGCCTCTTGCGGCCGAATCTAAAAGATTTCTAGAAGCAAAATTCAATCTGGCATAAAATTTTTGAACAATCATCCACAAATTTAAACCATGAGTAGGGCAATTACGTATCATTAATTTCATTCTCTCCCAAGCTTGTGCAACATGTTCATGATAAAGTTGCTTAAAGTTCATAATATTGTTTCTAAGAGAGATAATCTTAGCGGGAGGAAAATACTTAGAGATAAAAGCATCTTTGCACTTGTTCCATGAATCAATACTATTTTTAGGCAAAGACGAAAAACAAGCTTTAGCACGATCTCTAAGCGAAAAAGGAAATAGCTTCAATTTAACAATATCATTATCCACATCTTTCTTCTTTTGAATGTCACACAAATCAACGAAGCTATTAAGATGGGTAGCGGCATCTTCACTAGGAAGGACGGAAAACGGATCTTTCATGACAAGATTCAGCAAAGCAGTATTAATCTCACAAGATTCAGCATCGGTAAGAGGAGCAATCGGAGTGCTAATAGAACCATTGTTGTTGGTATTGGTGAAGTCACACAATTTAGTACTATCTTGAGCCATCGTGACAAGCAAGCAAACTAACACACAAGCAAACAAAAAGCAAACGAGCAAAAAGAGGCAAATAGAGAAAGAGAGGGAGGATAGAGAGAGAGGGCGAATAAAACGACAAGGGTGAAGTGGGGGGAGAGGAAAATAAGAGGCAGATGGCAAATAATGTAATGCGGGAGATAAGGGTATGTGATGGGTACTTGGTATGTTGACTTTTGCGAAGACCTCCCCGGCAACGGTGCCAAAAATCCTTCTTGCTACCTCTTGAGCACTGCTTTGGTTTTCCCCGAAGAGGAAGGGATGATGCAGCAAAGTAGCGTAAGTATTTCCCTCAGTTTTTGAGAACCAAGGTATCAATCCAGTAGGAGGCTATGTGCAAGTCCCTCGTACCTGCACAAAACAAATAAATCCTCGCAACCAACACAAATAGGGGTTGTCCATCCCTATGAGGCAACTTACGAGAGTGAGATCTGATAGATATGATAAAGATAGTATTTTTGGTATTTTTATGATAAAGATGCAAAGTAAAATAAAGGCAAAGTAAATAGCAAAGTAGTAGGAGAACAATATGATGAAGATAGACCCGGGGGCCATAGGTTTCACTAGTGGCTTCTCTCGAGAGCATAAGTATTCTACGGTGGGTGAACAAATTAATGTTGAGCAATTGACAGAATTGATCATAATTATGAGAATATCTAGGCATGATCATGTATATATGCATCACGTCCGAGACAAGTAGACTGACTCCTGCCTGCATCTACTACTATTACTCCACTCATCGACCGCTATCCAGCATGCTTCTAGAGTATTAAGTTAAAAACAGAGTAACGCCTTAAGCAAGACGACATGATGTAGAGGGACAGACTCATGCAATATGAAGAAAACCCCATCTTGTTATCCTCGATGGCAACAATATACAATATGTGCCTTGCTGCCCTTACTGTCACCGGGAAAGGACACCGCAAGATTGAACCCAAAGCTAAGCACTTCTCCCATTGCAAGAAAGATCAATCTAGTAGGCCAAACCAAACTGATAATTCGAAGAGACTTGCAAAGATAACCAATCATACATAAAAGAATTCCAAGAAGATTCATATTATTCATAGATAGACTTGATCATAAACCCACAATTCATAAACTGATAATACGAGGAAGGAGGCAAGGTGCCGCTGGTCGAGAGCGTGCGGCAGCGTCGGAGGGAGATCGAAGAGAGGAAAGGGGATCGATGGAGAAGGTGACTGCGGCGCTGGAGGGAAGCGAGGGAGAAGCCAGGGGATCGGGCAGAGGATCGAGATGGGATCGAGGCGAAGGGTTTCTGGCGGCGTGAGGGGAAGGAATCGAGGGAGAGGGATATCGTGTGAGGGAGCGCTAGGGTTGGTGGGTGCGGCTGGGCCTTGGGCCAGCGCTGGAGCTTGGCCTAGGGAGGCCGGCGGCTGGTTGGGCCTTAGAGGCCAGCCTAGTTGCTGCATCTTGCTGGAGACCCCAAACGGACTGGTTGGGCTCTCCCTCTCTCTCTCCCTAAATCTTCTCCTTTTATCTCCCAAAACAGAAAAAATACCGAAGAAAAGGAGAATAAAGGAAGTGTTAGGGATAGAATTTGCGTGGGAGGTTAATTTCCCCGGACTCATAAAGATGAGCTTGTTCCAAGAAAATAGGAAAGAGCACACGTGTGAAGTTTGAATTCCAACTCATTTGAATTTAATTCAAATGAGTGTGAGAAGGAAGTCGGTACTCGATAGGTCCAAAAATGTTGGGGATTTTATTAGAGCTCCGGAAAATGGTGAAAGAATTATTGGCAAGGCTAGAGAGTCAAAACTTGAAGAAGAAAAAGGCCAAGGGATTTAATATGCAAGTGGTTTCACGGGTGATTCCAAAACAATGGAATTTTAAATATAGCTCCCTAATAACGGGAGGATATGTTATAAAGAGAATCACCATGTGAATTCCCTCGGTTTAAATGGACCGAAGATCCATGCAATTTATTTAGAGAGTTTTAGTTAGCTTTGAGAAAAGATGGCATGATGACATGATGCAACGAACCAAACAATTCTCACGATGAAACCCGGAAACCCTGGAAGGCATCTGAAGCTCCGGTCTTGAGGCGTTACAACGCTCCACCACTACGAAAGGATCTCGTCCGGAGATCTAGAATGGCACCGGAGGGAAAAACGGAAGAGAAAGAGAAGAGGTAAAACTAAGTTTGCTTCTTTGACAAATGAGTGAAACCAAAGAACCTTGCAAAGGTTAAGCCATTTCGAGAAAAGAATACAATGAAGATGAACGAAGTTGAAAACACTCCGTTAGAAAAGAGGAACAAGGAAGAACAACTTCGGGCAGCACTCCAATTGAAAAGAAAAAGGAGTTGAATAAGAACTTGGTAAGATGAGAAGATACTTGATGAAATCACAACATACTGCCTCAGGAACTATTAAATGAATGGAACAAGGGGTAAGAAAGATCTCAGACAGCACTCCGGTTGAAAAGAGATGCAAGGCTTGATAAGGCAAAAAGAACTTGAGCAGAGGACACAACGCTCCGGTTAAATGGATAGGCATGAAAAGAACATGATCTTTGACAAAACGAGATGATGGGTTGAAAAGAGCAACATGGCAATGCCTCCGGAACAAAAGAATAGAAGATAGATAATTGAAATAGGAGAATGGAGAAGAAAATGCCAACTTCTGCCACAAAAGAGCTTGAAAAGGCATCTTTAGGAGAAGGGTCGAACGGAGTTATTGGAAACCCAACAACGAAAAGAATAAGCTTGATGTGGACTTATGGAATACATCTCAAATTATGAGGTGACATTCTGCCACTACTGGAAACGATAGATTGGATTGATATCAACAAGGAGATGAGAAGCTTATATCACCGGAAGGATAAATGAAGAAATTTGGTCATATATAAGCACCATAAATAGCAACAATCCTGAGGGAAGACTTTAGGTGAAAAATAACCCAAGATAACTCCAATGACGAGATTGATGGATTTAAAATACCTCATACTTAACAACATGTGAATCACGAAACATGAACTCAAATTATCAAGAATGACATAATACCACCTCCAATGATACGATAGAAAGAATTGCACTCCGGATTGCAAGATGGAGAATGCTTGAGCTCCTCTGAAAAGAATCTTGATGAACACTTCGAGAATGAATTAAATCCCTGATGAAACCATCATGTAGAACCTTCATGAAGAACTCCGGTTACAAAAAGGATAACGAGAAGAAAGAGAAGTTGAAAACACAAAGTGAAACCTTGTAATGATTTAGATGTGTCTCCGTGATGATATAATTGCGAGAGCTTGGAACTCCGGAAAAGAAAGATGAGCTATTGAAACCAAGAATTTTGATGAACCTCCGGAATAAGGAATTAATCACTTGGATGAACAAAAAATAAGAATTATGTTATGCTTATCCTTCACCAATTTAAATTGATAACAAGCAGCGGATTTGGCATACTACTTATTCTCGGAGAAAGAATTAAGGTAGATATAGCGTCAACTTGAGAAGGTCCTGATGGATCCACCTATAGGATTTGGAAAGCAGGAATGCATAGATATGATAAACGAAGGAAGAAGAAACTTGGATGAACCACCGTAAGAATTGGAAATGAACGAAATAAAGGGATGAATCACCGGGTAAGAATTGTGAAATGAACGAAGATACTTGAGACAATCTAGATACATGAGAACGAAGAAATCATGAGGTGATAAGAGAATACTTGAATGATGCACTGGTATGATTGAAGAATGATAACTGACAACTGAGAATGAATAAACCTGAATTTATGGACTCTGGATAATCAAACTGAGAAGACTCCTGAATTGCTCCGGAAGGGTGAAAAGGATACTGACAAACGAATACAATGGTGAGAGAACGGCAATAATCTAGAACCACGAATCTTTGGGAGAACGGATAAGATTTGGAGGAAAAACTCTTCTTCGGTCTTCAAGTGTTGAGAATGACGAGGAGAAACACCACCATGAATTATTTAGACGCTCCGGAAGAATCAAAAGTGAAGAGATTGAGCCAATGATGAAAAGAAATTGAGAGATCTTGGAGAAACACATCTGACTGATGAAAATTCATTCTTACGTCAAACTTCGAAATGAAATTGAGGATAGCTCTGGGAAAATAAGAAGAGTCAGGTAAGATGCTGGGAAAAGACCTGTGGGTTAGGGCCCACTCAAAAGATACACTGTTGAAATGATTACTTGAAAAGAGAGATTGCACCGGTTGAATTAAATGGCTTTGAATGAGGTAACATCCTCGCAAAAGCTTGAACGAATTGAGAATGGAAACTTGAATCTTCTGAGATATCTTCAACACTCCGGAACAAATGAATAGTGAGAAGTGAATGATAAAGAGGTGCAACGGCAAGAGAAAA
Source organism: Triticum aestivum (assembly GCF_018294505.1). Lineage (NCBI taxonomy): Eukaryota > Viridiplantae > Streptophyta > Magnoliopsida > Poales > Poaceae > Triticum > Triticum aestivum. Next base: position 74,830,028 of record NC_057797.1, read on the forward strand.
CATTTGGAACGAGGAAAAGATATGATCGACAAGGCTTGACTTGAATCCACCAGAGAAGAAAGAGAATGAATAATGATGAACTTGAAGCTTCCTTAGCAACTGCACGATAAATCACCGGATCGAAACTTGAAAGAAAAGGATGAAGAGGCTTCACATGAATAAAATGGATAGTTGATTTAGAAATCTGAGTCCTCGAAGAAAAAAGGGTGGGAGGGTGGGAAAACAAAGGCAACTTGGGATGGCTGAAACAAACACCGTTGAGAAGAAATGATAATTGATCTTGCTGATGTTGAAATGATCGGATCCACTTGAAGAGAAACAAGCCGGTGAAAAGGATTGACATGACAATCTCGATTATCATGAAGGATAAGCATTCACATAGATATATGAGAACACCTCTTAGGAAAAGTATGGAATCAACACTTGACTTCGAAGCAACTCAAATACCACAACTGAAAACAAAACAACGGATTGGCTTGCAGAATAAGCCGGAACAAACATATGATAGAGATTTCGTCTGAAGTTTTCGTGGTGGGGCCTACACGGGCTCGATCGTACAGCACCATCATGTACAAGGCAGTGCACATGACATACGAGGCGTCCCCGAGTCAGCATAGCCAAGGACTCTTTAAGACACAACGTCACCACTGTAAAACCAACCGTGGATAGGCGGACCACTAGACGTCGAACCCCAATCTCATATCATGCATCTGTAGGAAAGATATCCTAAGAGCTACTTGAATTCCCACTTATAAACTCCCGAAATTCTCCGATTATGCAATCAGGTGTTGGGGATACAGGGGAAGCAAAATATCTCACCCAAAACTAGCAAATCCTACATCTAGCTGTATCCATCCTTCAACACATAACCAAGAAACCTTCAGAAATCGTTTACCTCAACCTTCGAAAAGCATCCGTTATATGAGTTATGGCAATACTCCCGAACTCCCGCCCCAGTACTGGGTGGCGTCGAGGTTATCTCACCAACAACTGCATAAAAGAGATTTTCGATGTTGGCGAAACTCAAGTATTCCAGAATCTCAACGATAAAATTGTGACGACAACACCTCGGAGCTCAACTCCCCAGTACACTGCCACAACCCCTAAATGACAGGAGGCACCAAGAACAATGTTCTCGTCACAAAACCATCGGAACGATTCCAAGATGCCCGCGTGATCCTATCGGTGCTGAGGAGCGACACCTATGGGATCACAAGAATCCCTACTATGATTAGCTGGGCACGGGGTCGTGGGAAGAGCGGATCTAATAGGTAGCCCATAGTTTGTTTATCCAGGTTTGGGCCGCAAGGATGCGTAAAACCCTACTCCTGCTTTGGTGGATTGTATATCGGTGTTCTTAAGCTAGCTATGGGGCGTGAGGAGCTCCAAAAAGCCAAATCCTTCTCCTGGTCGCCTCGGGCCTCCTTTTATAGGAAAAGGGGTGGCCACCGTGGCACACAGGAGGTGGAAAGGGTACAGTGATGCGAGGTTATCCCTCGCATTACATGACAAGGAGCATTAAATGCGCCTTGCTTAGGTGTCCTTGCTTTATCGGGGACGGGGGAGAGAGAACAGTCTCGTCCGTCGCCGCTCCTTCTCGTGTCGACATGCGCCCTGGCCAGCGATGCCTGAGATGCCACGTAGGTAGGCAGGCAGCTGAGGTGGCGCAGTGGTGGGTCTTCACGAAGATCTGGATGCCGCAACGCAAGTGCCTACCCAGCTGGTTGGGTCGGCAGCTGCATGCATGCGGTGGTGGAGGTTTGGTCGGCGCGGGCCTGATGGTGGCCCTGCGGGTGTCCTCGGCAAGGGCCTTGTCGGGGCCCCGGCAAGGGTCTTATCAAGGCGCCTGCTGTCATCCCCGGCAAGGCGCTTGCCGGGGGCCTTGTGGTCTTCCTCGGCTGGGATCCCGCCCAGGGTTGTCGTCTCCTTAGTGCGTATCTGATCTTGAATGTCTTCACGAAGATCTGCATGCCGCCACGGGGATGTCTCCCGAATCCTTGCCCTTTGGGGGCAGTGGACTCAAGGGTGACTTGCTCCGTAGGCGCGGGACGAGTCGCCGCGGCAAGGGTCTTGCCGGGGTTGCTAGAACTGTCTCCCGACAAGGATCTTGCCGGGGGAGTTCGCTTTGTCCCCTTTGCTCTTCGTGGTCTTGGACTTGGCGTCATTCTAGTTCTCTTGAGCTTCGGTCTTACCCTGGTTCACCTCCCTTGCCTTGCTTGGTGTGGTGGCGCTCGTGGCTCCGGCTGCCCGTGCACAGTTATAGGGGTACAAAAAGTGTACCCCTCTTTTTGTACACCGACAGGAGCCCCCTGGCCTGGGCCACACATAAGCGCAACGCGTTGTTGGGCTAGGCCCAAAAATGGTGCGCGGGCAGGCGGGGCGGTTTTTACCGTGGTAGGATTCTTCACACGCTGCGCTTCCCACGACTCCCACGCGTGGCGCGGCGTGGGGGGGTGCGTGTGACGTGGGTGGCATGCGTGGGGTTGGTTCCCGCAGGCATGCGTCACATTGTAGTAAAGGGGGCGGTTCGCGCCTTCCCCATAAACGGAGGGAGGCGTGGAGGCACGGCCCATTTACTGAATGGGGCCGAGGCGCGGTCCTCGAGGCGTCCACTCCCCATGATCACGGGGTGGGGAGAGGTCGCCTCACCCGTCCCCTTGGTTCTGAACGTCTGCCACGTGTCTCCCATGCGCTTGGGGTGGAAAACGGTGGAGGCGGAAAACCGGGTCGTCGCTGGTTGGGGCAGCGGGTCGGCCCTGGCTCCCTGCGCCTCCCGTGTCTTGATTGGCCGAGCGGGGCGGCCAAGCCCCAACCCCGATCCTTTATAAAGAGCAGGAGGGGGGATGGCGTCCCGCATTCCTTCATCTTCTTATTCCTTCAGCTTCTGCTCCTCCCTTCCATCCGTCATGAAGAGAGGGAATCCCGTTCCTTCAAAAGTGGCAGCGAGGGTCGCCGCTCGACAACGCGCCCCTCCTTCTCCTGCGCCTGCGGTGGCAGAGCCAGCCACGAGGGGAAGGGGGAGGGGCGAGGCCGTGGGCGAGGCCGGGGCGCTCGGGGAAGAGGAGGACGGGGTGGCGCGCCGGCCTCGCCTCCGCCAGCAGCTCCTCTTCCAATGGAGGGCCACGTTGGGGACGACCCTTGTGAGTTCTTCGTCAGGCTGCGCCGGCCGCCGCGCCGTCGCCTTCGTCTCCCGACTCCATTTGCGCGGGAGATGGAGCTGGATCCGCCGGAGTCGTTGTGGCTGCACATGAGGGGTTGCGGGATCAGTGGCACGCGGGCCCGTGTGGACTTCCCCGCCCCTCACGTGATGTATCTTTGTCGAGGATGGAAGACGTTTGCGCATATCCACCGCTTGACGGAGGGGCTCACTCTCCATTTTAAGCTGATGGAGGGTGGCCTTCTCTCCGTCAAGGTCTTTGGGTGCTTTGGGACCCGTGCAAGGTGCTGCGTGGAGAGCTCTTCTGATAGCGAACACTCCTCCTCGGGGGGGAGTGACGAGGAGGATAGCCGCAGCGACGACGAGGGTAGTAGGCGGCAGGATGACGGGTCCGATTAGGTGTCGGGTGCCGCTCCGTGCGGCACCGGTGACCCCATCATCCGCGTCGCCAGCTCCCTGAACTTCTCGGGGTCGTCTCCTTGGGCGACTGGTGTTGGGAGGCTGCGGAAGAGGAAGAGGGCGGGCGGCAAGGCCGTCAAGTCGGAGTACGCGGGCACCGACGCCTTCGACGCGTGCTGACGTCCTGCCGCCTCGTCTTCGAGCTCTGCTTCCGGCGCCGCCATCACCATCCAGCCTTTGGACGGCCACCAAGATGTTCTCTTGGTGTCTTCTGCCATTCGTAGCTCGCCTAGGCGCTCCTTTTGTCCCTTTCTCCTCCTTGACCTGCCTCCTGAGGAGAGGGACAAGAAAGGGATTACGGGCACCTTATCTCTTTTTAGTTTGTAAGCCTTCGGGCCTTTGTTGAATTTAAAACTTGTAATCCCATCATTCATGTTTTTCATTCCCTATGGACTGTAGCTGAGTGGAATGTTTTTAATGAAAAAGGGATGCTTGCCGGATCATTTGTTTGTGGGTGAAACCCACAGCAAGGAATAAATCCTTGATATCTTTAAGATAAACATTTCCTTGCCCGGCAGCAGGCCTTGACTTCTTCCCACTTCGCTCGACCTTTCTCACGCCTTTGGCGGAGGCAGGGATGAGGCGGGTTCAGGCTCCTTGTTTCATCCTTTTGCTGTCACGGCTACGACCAAACTCGGCCCCAGGAACGAGCCCTAGGGCCTAGAGTTAGGGGAGCACGGTAGCTTAGGGGAAAACGAGGTTTCACATACCTCACTCCATAATGGAATGCATGATAAGGGATGAAGAACTTATCTGAAGCTGTAGTCCCCGGCAACCCTGGTTCGTCGTGGGTGAATCTTTGCTCTTGCAGCCCCCGACAATACTGGCTTGCCGGGGGCCAGACGCTGGTCTGTTCCTCTTTTTTTCCTCCCCAAGTGGTTTAGCACAGATATCCGTGTGTCCTGTGAACCAAAGAAGACAAAAGAAAGACAAAGAGACGCTCACTCGACCTCTAAGCTAGGGGTTAGTCGCCGCTAAGCACTATCAACCCTAACCAAGGACGAGACTCGACCTAGCATGCATGCTATAACTTAGGGCGCCAGCGCTTCATTTACTTATGCTCAGGGTCTGCCCCTGGCTTTGTACAAAGGGTTACATGCATCATCGGCAATGCTCGTACAAAAGGTGGCTTGCCGGGGGGGGGGGGCTGCCAAGCCGCGCCTCACGGGTAAAACTTGCGAAGATGCTCAATGTTCCAGGAGTTACTCACCGGAACGGCATCTTCGGTCTCCAGGCGGACTATGCCGGGCCTGGTGACTCGTATTACCCGATAAGGGCCTTCCCACTTTGGCGTCAACTTGTTGGAATTCTTGGCCGATTGAACGCGCCGAAGAACAAGGTCGCCCTCCTCAAAGCTTCGAGCATGAACCTTGCGGCTATGGTAGCGGCGCAAGGCTTGCTGGTAGCGCGCTGCTCTCACAGCTGCCCGAAGACGATCTTCCTCAAGGAGCATTGATCATCCTGGCGCAGTTGCTCTTGCTCAAGATCATCATAAGCGAGTACTCGAGGTGACCCGTATATGAGTTCAGTGGGGAGAACTGCTTCTGCCCCGTATACCAGGGCAAAGGGTGTCTGGCCGATGGCTCGATTTGGTGTCGTTCTGATCGACCAAAGAACCACCGGCAATTCATCAATCCAGCGCCTTCCACTCTTGTGCAGCCTATCAAAGGTCTTTGTCCTTAAGCCTCGCAGTACTTCAGCGTTTGCCCTCTCAGCTTGACCATTGCTTCGTGGGTGAGCAACGGAAGCGAAACAGACTTTGCTGCCGAGGTCTTGGGTAGATTGCATGAAGGTGCGGCTTGTGAACTGTGTACCATTGTCGGTGATGACCCTGTTGGGTACACCAAAACGGCACACTAGTCCCTTGAAGAATTTGACGGCTGACTGTGCCGTGACCTTCCTCACTGCTTCCACTTCTGGCCACTTTATGAACTTGTCGATTGCAACATACAAGTACTCAAAGCCCCGACAGCGCGGGGGAAAGGGCCCAGTATGTCGAGCCCCCAGACCGAGAAAGGCCAGGAGAGAGGAATGGTTTGAAGGGCTTGAGTCGGTTGATGAAGCTTCTTTGAATGGAACTAACACGCTTCACACTTGGTGACTAGTGTCGTCGCATCCTGGAGGGCAGTGGGCCAGAACAAGCCTTGCCGAAACGCTTTGCCGGCAAGGGCCCTTGACCCGATGTGGGATCCACATATGCCTCCATGTATCTCCGCCAACAGCCATAGTCCTTCCTCCCGAGGGATACACTTCAATTTCACGCCATTCGGCCTCTTTCTGTACATGACGTTATCGACGAACTGGTACATAGTAGAGCGAAGGGCTACTTTTTCCGCTTCTTCCTGCTCCTCAGGAAGTTCCCTTGTTTGGAGGAATCAGACGGTATGTTGTGCCCATGCTGGAGCCTGGGGCTCGACGGCGAGGACTAAAGGCGTTTCCTCCGCTATAGGAGTGTCTCTCTCAACAGCAAGAGCTTGATGCTCCGCCGGAGCTAGCCATCCCGTGGCGGGCTCAGTATCTCCAGCAACATCCTTCCCGGTAGCTCCGGGGAGCTCGGCGGGAAAGTACTTGCCGGGCCCTGATTTCCTCCTCTTGTTTTGCTCTATTGATGGATCAACGGATGGCTGAGTTAGCTGAAGCACAAAGGTACCTGGTTCCACAGGTAGCTTGAGGGCAACGCATTTTGACAGGTAATCGGCGATATCATTCTCTGCTCGGGGAACATATTCTGCCTGTATACCGTCAAAACGCTCTTCCAGCTTTCTCACTTCATCGACGTAGGCCTTCATCAACGGGCTTTGGTAATCCTTGTTGACTTGCTTGACGAAAAGTTGTGAGTCGCCTTTGACGACGAGTTTCTTGATTCCGAGGTCTGCCGCGATCCTGAGACTGGCAAGCAGCCCTTCATACTCAGCCGTGTTGTTTGTCGACACCTCCCTGGGGAAGTGCATCTGGATCACGTACTCGAGGTGCTCTCCGGTGGGCGCGACAAGCAGTACGCCAGCCCCGGCGCCCTATAAGGAGAAAGCTCCATCAAAGTACATGATCCAGTCGTAACTTGCCTCCTTGCCGGGGAGAGCAGTCTCTTGGGCTTCTTCATCAGGCGTCGCTGTCCATTCTGCAACGAACTCCGCCAGGACTCGGCTTTGAATCGTCGAGGTACTCTCAAACTTGAGGCCAAAGCTGGACAGTTCCAGTGCCCACTCTATGATCCTTCCCATTGCGTCTGGATTGTGCAATATCCGTTGCAGAGGGAGGCGAGTGACGACCGTGATTTCGTGCGCCTGGAAGTAGTGACGCAGCTTCCTTGAGGCCATAAGAAGGCCGAAGAGCAGTTTCTGCACACCGGAGTACCTTGATCTAGCCCCCTACAGAAGGGAGCTAACAAAGTGGACCGGGTGCTGCATCATCTTCTTTCTTGGCGGCACTCCAACCGGTTGCGCCGTCTCCGCATCGGTGGCATCGGGCTCCGTCACTGCTATTACCTCATCATCAATTTCTCTCTGTGTCACTAGTGCGGCGCTGACCACCTGGTTCGTTGCCGCCAGGTACAGCAGCAACGGTTCTTGTGGCCTAGGCGCAACTAGTATTGGCGCGGAGGAGAGGTACCTCTTCAAATCTTGCAATGCTGCTTCGGCTTCTGGTGTCCACTCCATCGGGCCCGCCTTTTTCAAAATCTTGAAAAAGGGAAGGGCGTGCTCGGCGGAGTTGGAAATGAACCTACTCATGGCGGCAACGCAACCAGCAAGCCGACACACATCCTTGACTCGCTTGGGCGCTTCAATCCGTTCTATAGCTTTGATCTTGTCCGGATTGGCCTCTATCCCACGCTGTGACACAAAGAACCCGAGAAGCTTGCCAGACGGGACGCCGAAGATGCACTTCTCAGGGTTCAGCTTGAGATTGATCTTGCGTAGGTTTGCAAATGTTTCTTGTAAAAGTGATATGAGGGTTGCCCTGTTCTTGGTTTTGACCACTATATCATCCATATAAGCTTCCATATTTCTATGGAGCTGGAGTTCAAAACCAATCTAGACCGCCCTTGCAAACGTTGAACCAGCACTCTTCAACCCGAAAGGCATCCGTATAAAGCAATACGTACCACATGGGGTGATGAATGCCGTTTTCTCTTCATCTTCCCTTGTCATGAAGATCTGGTGGTAGCCGGAGTAGGCATCGAGGAATGACAACAGATCACACCCAGCTGTGGAGTCAACAATCTGGTCGATGCGCGGCAACGGGAAGGGGTCTTTAGGACAAGCCTTATTAATATCTATGTAATCAATACACAGCCTCCACTTCCCATTTGCCTTGCGCACTACCACCGGATTGGCCAACCACATTGGATGGAGCACTCCTCTTACCAAACCCGCTGCTTCCAGTTTTCGGATCTCCTTTGTGATGAACTCTTGGCGTTCCAAAGCTTGCTTTCTGACCTACTGCCTGACGGGCCGCGCATGAGGACAGACAGCAATGTGGTGCTCAATCACCTTCCTAGGAACGCCGGGGATGTCGGATGCTTGCCAGGCAAACACATCGACATTCGCCCGCAGGAAGGTGACGAGCGTGTCTTCCTATTTGTCGTCAAGGGTGGAGCTTATGGTAAAAGCTCCTCCCGTGACGTCCTCCTTGACAGAAACCTTCTTGGTTCCCGGCGGTATGGCCCTGGACTTCTTGTTTCTGTCAGCGGAGCTCTCTGGCATGTCCTCGACGGGAGCGCTACACTCCGAAGAGGTGCGCTTGTCGGAGTGGGTGCCTGAGGTCTCACCGGTCTTCTTCTTTTGCCTTCCCGGGGCTCCAGTGGCAGGAGCAAGCGCCTTAGCAGCGGCGGCTGCTACAACTGCTTGTTGGTAGAGTTGGTCAGCGCAAATTAGCGTGTCCTTCTTGCCGGAGGGGATGGTGATGATCGTCACAGGTCCTGGCATCTTCAGGGTGGTGTAGGCGTAATGTGACACCGCCATGAACTTGGCCAGCGCTGGGCGGCCAAGGATCCTGTTGTAGGGCAAGGGGATCTTGGCAACATCGAACACGATCCTTTCTGTCCTGTAGTTTAGATCACTTCCAAAGGTCACGGGCAGCGTGACCTTCCCCTTTGGTTGACTTCTTCCCGGGTTAACCCCCTGAAACGTGCCCGTCTCTTCGAGGTCTCCGTCAGGAATCTGCAATTTCTCGATCACGGCAGGCAAGATTAAGTTCAGACCGGCCCCGCCATCGACTAGCATCTTTGTCACCTTGAGGTTGCGTATTGTTGGTGGAACCAACAATGGCAAGCACCCGACTGCAGTAGTGCGATCAGGGTGATCCTCAGTGTCAAAAATGATAGGTGTGCTGGACCACTTCAGCGTTCTTTGGGCATCAAACGACGGGTCCGCCGCTGTAATCTCACGTGCCCACTGTTTAAGCTGGCGTTGAGAGGTATGCAGCGAGGCGCCGCCATCAACACACATGGCCTCTGTAGCTTTCTGAAATCCTTGGTCACCAGACTCATCATCCTCTTCGTGACCATCATCTTCTGGCTTTTTGTCACGGCCCCGGGCGGGCGTCTCCCGCTGTTTATCCTTGCCGCGACGGCCCGCCTGGCCGTCACGCTTCTTGTCGGACCCCTCAGCACCGTCCTGGCCTTTCTCCTTGTCCCGCCTCTCATATTCAGCCCTCTGCTTCTCAGCAAGGAGCTCAACCTATCGGCAGTTCTGGAGATCATGGCCTTTGGTGCGATGGATCTTGCAGTATTGCTTGTCAGAGTTTCTTGGCTTCTCGGCAGCCGCCAAGGCCCGGCAGGCGACACATCCGGCAATTTCCTTGTTGGGGTCATCTGCCTTGGTTTTCTTGGCGGAGCCGGAGTCGCCAGATCCCTCGACGGCAACCACAGCTTTACCTTTGCGCTTCCTGTTGCGGTGCCAGCCTTTCTTCGCCGGGGCGGCAGTATCCTCATCTGAGGAGTCGGTTTCCACGCCGGCATCTTCCCCGGGGTACTTCCTTCCCTCTTCAGCTCGGGCACACTTGTCAGCAAGAACATAGAGTTCTGCCACATCTTTCACCTTGTTCATTGCCAGTTCTCCGCGCATCTTGTGGTTACGCACGTTCTGATGGAACGCGCTGATGATGGCGGCAGGGTGAACATCAGGGATATTGTATTGTACCCGGCTGAACCTCTGTATATACTTGCGTAGACTCTCGCTTCCCTTCTGGGGAATGACATGCAGGTCACTTGCTTGGCCATGGGCTTGGTGACCTCCAGTAAAGGCGCCCACAAACTCATGGCACAAATCCGACCAGGAGGAAATAGAGTCTACCATCAAGTGCATCAACCACGACATGGCGTTGGGTTTAAGAGCCAATGAAAGTAATTCACAAGCACCTTATCGTCATGGGCTCTGGCGGCTTGCATCGCGATGGTGTGATTCTGAGGAACTCAGACGGGTGAGTCTTGCCGCCGTACTTTTCGCCAACGCCAGGTTTGAAGGTGCGTTGAGTGGGCCACTGGAACTGCCGCAACTCACGGGTAAAAGCTGGACAGCCTATCTCGTAAGGTAGGCCTCCAGGACTCTCTGGGGCCGGGTGGTTCACAGCAGGCCCTGCTCGCCTGTCTGACTGGTGGCACGCTCCGCGCTGACGCTCGATAGTGGTTCGAGCATCTTCATGGGCTCGTTCCCGAAGAACTTGGCGCTGGTCACAATGGGTCCGCGGGTCAGACGATGCTATGGAGATGGCGTCGCCCATGACGTCGCGACGGGCTGGCGTCCGCGGTACCGGATGGGGAAGAGGCGAATGCACCATGGTCGCGGTGCCGCCGGCTTTTCCGCCACTGGTCCGCGGGACTCCATCGGAGCGTCGACTCGAGGGCCCCACCGGACTTGGTTCGTCTTTGTTGGCCACCGCAACAAGGCTTCGGATAGTGGCTCTCCATTCGTCGAGTTTCCCCGTGGTGGGAGGAAAGTTGAGGAGCAACTGCGCGCGCGCCAGGGCCTCTGCTGGCGTCGGTGGCAGCGAAACCTGCACGGATCGCGACGCGCTTCGACTTCTGACCATGTCAGAAGGAGCTCTATCACGACCCCGCGGTCGCATGCCGTTTTCACTAGTGCCTCGGCGAGTGGGCAGGTCTTCTACGTCCCAGGAGTGGCGCTCGGGGCTCTTCCCGCGGCGACGCCCGGGATCTTCGGCGTGATTACGCCGTTCGTCGCGTGCTACCCGGGAGGAGCGTGCTGTTGACGTCGGCGTGGGAGTCTTGGAGGCCCTCGCGTCGCCTTCGGGCGGGGCGGCGATGACCTTGGAAGGCCCCGCTCCACCCGCGAGGGACTGGGCTCCGCCTTTGGATTTGGCGACGTGTGGCCCGTTACCAGGCGCACAAACATCGCCGCCTCCCAAACTCCGGTTGCTGGGATGGTGTTGGTGCTCGTGAGCAGCGGCCCGGGTCCTCTCTGCGACCGGCCCGCTGCTCGCCCGCGTCGGGACGGGCTGTCCGGCTTCCGACTGGCCAACCGCCACCGTCGTCTTCTTCTTGGGCGCCATGATGGTGAAGAACCGCCGAACTAACTGCTAAAGCCGATTCTCACAACTGCGCCCCCTACCTGGCGCGCCAAAGATGTCAGTGCTGAGGAGCGACACCTATGGGATCACAAGAATCCCTACTACGGTTAGCGGGGCGCGGGGTCATGGGAAGAGCGGATCTAACAGGTAGCCCACAGTTTGTTTATCCATGTTCGGGCCGCAAGGATGCGTAAAACCCTACTCCTGCTTTGGTGGATTGTATATCGGTGTTCTTGAGCTAGCTATGGGGCGTGAGGAGCTCCAAAAAGCCGAATCCTTCTCCTGGTCGCCTCGGGCCTCCTTTTATAGGAAAAGGGGTGGCCACCGTGGCACACAGGAGGTGGAAAGGGTACAGTGATGCGAGGTTATCCCTCGCATTACATGACAAGGCGCATTAAATGCGCCTTGCTTAGGTGTCCTTGCTTTATCGGGGACGGGGGAGGGAGATCAGTCTCGTCCGTCGCCGCTCCTTCTCGTGTCGACATGCGCCCTGGCCAGCGATGCCTGAGATGCCACGTAGGTAGGTAGGCAGCTAAGGTGGCGCAGTGGTGGGTCTTCACGAAGATCTGCATGCCGCCATGTAGGTGCCTGCCCAGCTGGTTTGGTCGGCAGCTGCATGCATGCGGTGGTGGAGGTTTTGTCGGCGTGGGCCTGATGGTGGCCCTGCGGGTGTCCTCCGCAAGGGCACTGCCGGTGCCCCGGCAAGGGTCTTGTCGAGGCGCCTGCTGTCATCCCCGGCAAGGCGCTTGTCGGGGGCCTTGTGGTCTTCCTCGGCTGGGATCCCGCCAAGGGTTGTCATCTCCTTAGTGCGTATCTGATCTTGAATGTCTTCATGAAGATCTGCATGCCGCCACGGGGATGTCTCCCGAATCCTTGCCCTTTGGGGGCAGTGGACTCAAGGGTGACTTGCTCCGTAGGCGCGGGACGAGTCGCCGCGGCAAGGGTCTTGCCGGGGTTGCTAGAACCGTCTCCCAGCAAGGATCTTGCCGGGGGAGTTCGCTTCATCCCCTTTGCTCTTCGTGGTCTTGGCCTTGGCGTCGTTCTAGTTCTCTTGAGCTTCGGTCTCACCCTGGCTCACCTCCCTTGCCTTGCTTGATGTGGTGGTGCTCGTGGCTCAGACTGCCCGTGCACAGTTATAGGGGTACAAAAAGTGTACCCCTCTTTTTGTACACCGACAGATCCTAAAATTTTTTTAGTGAAATTTGAGAAGAGAAGAGTCAAAACTCTACGTAAGGATGCCTCACCAGAGTTACGAAGGGACTGAGGAGTAAAAAGAATTCCTAACTCTCCGATATATATAATCCTAAATGACTCAAAACATTTTTCTAGACTCAACAACGCCAGCGATTCGATCAAGCAGGGGGCTCCTAAGGTCGGGGAAGGCTCTGATACCAACTTGTAACGCCCTCGATGCGACTATATCTCCCATGTGTCGAAGCATGACTTAGAGGCATAACCGCATTGAAAGCAATATTGCAAGTGAGGTAATCTTCACACAACCCATGTAATACATAAGGGAAAGAGATACATAGTTGGCTTACAATCGCCACTTCACACAATACAAGAATAAAGCATTATATCATCCAGATACAACCAAGGTCCGACTATGGAACCAAAATAAAAGAAGACTACCCCAAATGCTACACAGATCCCCGATCGTCCCAACTGGGCTGCACTACTGATCAACTGGAAACGGAACAACATAGCGAACACAATCTTCATCGAGCTCCTCCTTGAGCTTGGTTGCGTCACTTGCACGGTTCAACGGCACCTGCAAGCTGGTTTTGGAAGTATCTGTGAGTCACGGGGACTCAACAATCTCACACCCTCGCGATCAAGACTATTTAAGCTTATAGGAAGGGTACAAGGTATGAGGTGGAGCTGCAGCAAGCGACTAGCATATTTGGTGACTAACATACGCAAATGAGAGCGAGAAGAGAAAGCAAAAGCACGGTCAAGAAACTATGATCAAGAAGTGATCCTAGAACAACCTACGTCAAGCATAACTCCAACACCGTGTTCACTTCCCGGACTCCGCCGAGAAGAGACCATCACGGCTACACACGCAGTTGATGTATTTTAAATAAGTTAAGTTTCAGGTTTTCTACAACCGGACATTAACAAATTCCCATCTGCCCATAACCGCGGGCACGGCTTTCGAAAGTTCAAAACCCTGGAGGAGAGTCCCAACTTAGCCCATCACAAGCTCTCACGATCAACGAAGGATATTCCTTCTCCCAAGACATTCCGATCAGACTCGGCATCCCGGTTACAAGACATCCTGGACAATGGTAAAACAAGTCCAGCAACACCGCCCGAATGTGCCGACAAATCCCGATAGGAGCTGCACATATCTTGTTCTCAGGGTACACTCAGATTGTCCAAATTTCCGGTAGGCCAGCCCAGAGTTGCCCCCGGTGGCCACCGGTGGCTAACAAGGTGGACCAACACTCAGAGGAGCACTGGCCCGGGGGTTTAAATAAAGATGACCCTTGAGTCCGCGGAACCCAAGGGAAAAAGAGGCTAGGTGGCGAATGGTAAAACCAATGTTGGGTATTGCTGGAGGAGTTTTATTCAAGGCGAACTGTCAAGGGGTTCCCATTATAACCCAACCGTGTAAGGAACGTAAAATCCGGGAACATAACATCGATATGACGGAAACTAGGGCGGCAAGAGTGGAACAAAACACCAGGCATAAGGCCGAGCCTTCCACCCTTTACCAAGTATATAGATGCATTAATTTAAATAAGAGATATTGTGATATCCCAACAAAAATATCCATGTTCCAACATGGAACAAACTCCAATCTTCACCTGCAACTAACAACGCTATAAGATGGGCTGAGCAAAGCGGTAACATAGCCAAACAACGGTTTGCTAGGACAAGGTGGGTTAGAGGCTTGGCTTAACAATATGGGAGGCATGATAAACAAGTGGTAGGTATCGCAGCATAGGCATAGCAAAAGAGCGAGCAACTAGCAAGCAAAGATAGAAGTGATTTCGAGGGTATGGTCGTCTTGCCTGAGATCCCGCAAGGAAGAAGAATGAGTCCATGAAGAAGACAAATGGACAAAGTCGAACGAATCCTCACAAACATGACGTTATCGGAACTAACCCGAAAAAGCAACACCGGAAAGGAGCAAACAACATAGTAAACAACCACCACATAAACATGGCATGAAGCACAAACAAGTATGATGCATGTCCGGTTTAATGAAGCATGGCATGGCAATGTGCACAAACAATCCTACAAATTAAGTGGAGCACAATATGCAACTCCGTTGCATATTGACGGAACACCACATCAATTATTTAGTTCACTCTCGGTTAGGTACTCAACAATATTAAATGTTGGTTAACATGGCAAGAGGTGAAGCATAACAAAACTATACCGTCTAAACAATTTAAATGGGGCCGGATATAACAAATAATGAATCCGGTAAATCCCCATATGCATTAGCAATTTAAATGCAAACAACAATTTAAGCATTTTAATTGTTGTTATCATGATGCGGATGACATGGACAAGTTTATGCAATTTTTGATAAAAGTTGACAAGAGCATTATGAAGCATTTGTCACCGTGGTGGAAAGAAAAGGGGTGCCACGGCAACGATAACGAAAAACGGTGCCACTGCAACGTTCCAGTTCCGGTAACTCGATTGAGATACCGATACAAAGGAGAAGTGTGCGGATGCGTACAAAAGATGGTGGGGCACTCCCGGATACCGGGTGTCCCATGAATCGACGACGGTGTCAAACGAGGGAAGAACTAACGTTCATGGGCGGATTACAACAACCAACATGCATCTCATACAACTCATGCATATGATCCAAGAGTGGTCGTCTCGGGGTTATACCTTCGAAGCGTGCATTATCGGAGGGGTCCGAGTTCGATGCAAAGTAGAGGAAGTAGACGTTCTCGCGACGGCGGTAGTGGAAGTAGTCGTTCTCGCACGCTCTAGGGTCGACGGTAGAGGTTCTCGCGATCTCGGCAACGGTAGTGGTACATGTTTATCGTTGCACGAGTTTCCATAGACGTTCATGTCATCGGTGTCGTGGTATTTGGGATCTTCGGACTTTCCGGTCCCGTTCTTGCGACGGTAGTCGTTCACGTTCGTTTTGGAGAGGTACTTGATGACTCCAACGTCTTCGGGGCGACGGTAGTTGTACACGGTCCATGAGACGTCGATCATTCGGGGTCCGACTTGCGGGTCTTACCGACATGAGGCGTTTTTGTGTAGATGAACTTGACGCATCCGAAGAGTCACACTTGTCGTCATGGGATCTTGGTGAATCCGAGGTCTTCGAGGGTCGTCGTGGTACTTTACGATATCCAGGACAATCTTGTGACTTGCCAGTCTCGACGAACCATCGGGGTACTTCGTCTTGGGTTTTTGGCGACGGTAGCGGAACTTGCGTCGGCCGTCGTGGTACTAGGGCCCTGATCTTGGCATGATCCAACAAGAAGACACGATGTTGGGGAAAAACCCGAACGTGCTCCCGGGGTCAAACATAGGGTCATGCGCAGCGGTCGAGCTACTGTTGCTCGATGCAGGGGGCTGTCGTAGGGGAGGTCGAGGTCGCCGGAAAAAGAGGCTGAGACGCGCCGGAGGTAGTGGTGCTCGCGAGTGTAGGGCGGCCGGTGCTGGGGCTCCTGCTGGGCGCAGAGGACGCCGGGTGCGGGGCGCAGGTGCTCGAGGAGCTCCTCTCCTTGAGCGCTCGAGCGACGGGGACTCAGCGAGGAGGAGGCGCGCTTGCGGCCTGGCGCTGCAGAGGGAGGCAGGAGGTGAGGCAAGGCGTCGGAGGGGCTGAGCAGCAGCAGGAGTAGAGGCGGAGGCGAGCTCGCGCATCGGGCGACGTTAGTGGACTAGGAAGGAGGCGAGGTGCCGCTGGTCGAGAGCGTGCGGCAGTGTCGGAGGGAGATCGAAGAGAGGAAAGGGGATCGATGGAGAAGGAGACTGCGGCGCTGGAGGGAAGCGAGGGAGAAGCCAGGGGATCGGGCAGAGGAGCGAGATGGGATCGAGGCGAAGGGTTTCTGGCGGCGCGAGGGGAAGGAATTGAGGGAGAGGGATATCGGGTGAGGGAGCGCTAGGGTTGGTGGGTGCGGCTGGGCCTTGGGCCAGCGCTGGAGCTTGGCCTAGGGAGGCCGGCGGCTGGTTGGGCCTTAGAGGCCAGCCCAGTTGCTGCTTCTTGCTGGAGACCCCAAACGGACTGGTTGGGTTCTCCCTCTTTCCCTAAATCTTCTCCTTTTATCTCCCAAAACAGAAAAAAAAATACCGAAGAAAAGGGAGAATAAAGGAAGTGTTAGGGATAGAATTTGCGCGGGAGGTTAATTTCCCCGGACTCATAAAGATGAGCTTGTTCCAAGAAAATAGGAAAGAGCACACGTGTGAAGTTTGAATTCCAACTCATTTGAATTTAATTCAAATGAGTGTGAGAAGGAAGTCGGTATTCGATAGGTCCAAAAATGTTGGGGTTTTGTTAGAGCTCCGGAAAATGGTGAAAGAATTATTGGCAAGGCTAGAGAGTCGAAACTTGAAGAAGAAAAAGGCCAAGGGATTTAATATGCAAGTGGGTTCACGGGTGATTCCAAAACAATGGAATTTTAAATATAGCTCCCTAATAATGGGAGGATATGTTATAAAGAGAATCACCATGTGAATTCCCTCGGTTTAAATGGACCGAAGATCCATGCAATTTATTTAGAGAGTTTTAGTTAGCTTTGAGAAAAGATGGCATGATGACATGATGCAACTAACCAAACAAATCTCACGACGAAACCCGGAAACCCTGGAAGGCATTTGAAGCTCCAGTCTTGGGGCGTTACAGGGCCCACGAGGGTGGGGGCGCGCCTGGTAGGGTAGGGTGCGCCCCCTACCTCGTGGCCTCCTATTACGAGCCTTGGCGTAGGGTCCAAGTCTCCTGAGTTGTATTCGATGAGAAAATCACGTTCCCGAAGGTTTCATTCCGTTTGGACTCCGTTTGATATTCCTTTTCTTCAAAACCCTAAAACAGGAAAAAACAGCAATTAGTCCCAAAAATAATATAAAAGTGGATAATAAAGCCCAATAATGTTTAAAACAGTAGATAATATAGCACGGAGCAATCAAAAATTATGGATACGTTGGAGACGTATCAAATGCTTATGTGAAAAAGTTTCAACCTGGTAAGCTCAAACCCAAATCGGAGAAGTGTGTCTTCATAGGATACCCAAAAGAAAATGTTGGGTACACCTTCTATCACAGATCCGAAGGCAAGATATTCATTGCTGAGAATGGATCCTTTCTAGAGAAGGAGTTTCTCTCGAAAGAAGTGAGTGGGAGGAAAGTAGAACTTGATGAGGTAACTGTACCTACTCCCTTATTGGAAAGTAGTTCATCACAGAAAATCTGTTCCTGTGACTACTACACCAATTAGTGAGGAAGCTAATGATGATGATCATGTAACTTCAGATCAAGTTACTACCGAACCTCGTAGGTAAACCAGAGTGAGATCGGCACCAGAGTGGTACGGTAATCCTGTTCTGGAGGTCATGTTACTTGACCATGACGAACCTACGAACTATGAAGAAGCGATGATGAGCCCAGATTCCGCGAAATGCTTGAGGCCATGAAATCTGAGATGAGATCCATGTATAAGAACAAAGTATGGACTTTAATTGACTTGCCCAAAGATCGGAAAGCAATTGAGATTAAATGGATCTTCAAGAGGAAGACGGACGCTGATAGTAGTGTTACTATCTACAAAGCTAGAATTATCGCAAAAAGTTTTCGACAAGTTCAAGGTGCTGACTACGATGAGAGTTTCTCACTCGTATCTATGCTTAAGTCTGTCCGAATCATGTTAGCAATTGCCACATTTTATGAAATCTGGCAAATGGATAAACAAAACTACATTCCTTAATGGATTTATTAAAGAAGAGTTGTATATGATGCAACAAGAAAGTTTTGTCAATCCTAAAGGTGCTAACAAAATATGCAAGCTCCAGCGATCCATCTATGGACTGGTGCAAGCATCTCGGAGTTGGAATATACTCTTTGATAAGTTGATCAAAGCATATAGTTTTATACAGACTTGCGGTGAAGCCTGTATTTACAATAAAGTGAGTGGGAGCACTACAGCATTTCTGATAAGTATATGTGAATGACATATTGTTGGTCGGAGATAATGTAGAATTATTCTGCAAAGCATAAAGGAGTGTTTGAAAGGAGTTTTTCAAAGAAAGACCACGGTGAAGCTGCTTACATATTGAGCATCAAGATCTATACAGATAGATCAAGACGCTTGAAAAGTTTTTCAATGAGTACGTACCTTGACAAGATTTTGAAGTAGTTCAAAATGGAACAGTCAAAGAAAGAGTTCTTGCATGTGTTACAAGGTGTGAAACTGAGTAAGACTCAAAGCCCGACCACGGCAAAAGAGAGAAAGAGAATGAAAGTCATTCCCTATGCCTTGGCCATAGGTTTTATAAAATATGCCATGCTATGTTCCAGATCTATTGTATACCCTACACTGATTTTGGCAAGGGAGTACAATAGTGATCTAGGAGTAGATCACTGGACAGCGGTCAAAATTATCCTTAGTGGAATAAGGATATGTTTCTCGATTATGGAGGTGACAAAAAGGTTCGTCGTAAAGGGTTACGTCGATGCAAATTTTGACACTGATTCAGATGACTCTAAATCTCAATCTGGATACATATTGAAAGTGGGAGCAATTAGCTAGAGTAGCTCTGTGCAGAGCATTGTTGACATAGAAATTTGCAGAATACTTACGGATCTGAATGTGGCAGGCCCGTTGACTAAACTTCTCTCACAAGAAAAACATGATCACACCTTAGAACTCTTTGGGTGTTAATCCCATAGCGATGTGAACTAGATTATCGACTCTAGTAAACCCTTTGGATGTTGGTCACATGTTGATGTGAACTATGGGTGTTAATCACATGGTGATGTGAACTATTGGTATTAAATCACATGGCGATGTGAACTAGATTATTGACTCTATTGCAAGTGGGAGACTGAAGGAAATATGCCCTAGAGGCAATAATAAAGTTATTATTTATTTCCTTATATCATGATAAATGTTTATTATTCATGCTAGAATTGTATTAACCGGAAACATAATACATGTGTGAATACATAGACAAACAGAGTGTCACTAGTATGCCTCTACTTGACTAGCTCGTTGATAAAAAATGGTTGTGTTTCCTAACCATAGACATGAGTTATCATTTGATTAACGGGATCACATCATTAGGATAATGATGTGATTGACTTGACCCATTCCGTTAGCTTAGCACTTGATCGTTTAGTTTGTTGCTATTGCTTTCTTCATGACTTATACATGTTCCTATGACTATGAGATTATACAACTCCCGTTTACCGGAGGAACACTTTGTGTGCCACCAAACATCACAACGTAACTGGGTGATTATAAAGGTGCTCTACAGGTGTCTCCGAAGGTACTTGTTGGGTTGGCGTATTTCGAGATTAGGATTTGTCACTCCGATTGTCGGAGAGGTATCTCTAGGCCCACTCGGTAATGCACATCACTATAAGCCTTGCAAGCATTGCAAATAATGAGTTAGTTGCGGGATGATGTATTACGGAACGAGTAAAGAGACTTGCCGGTAACGAGATTGAACTAGGTATTGAGATACCGACGATCGAATCTCGGGCAAGTAACATACCGATGACAAAGGGAACCACGCATGTTGTTATTGTTGGGGAACGTAGCAGAAATTCAAAATTTTCCTACGTGTCACCAAGATCTATCTATGGAGAAACCAGCTACGAGTAGAAAGAGAGTGCATCTACATACCCTTGTAGATCGCTAAGCGGAAGCGTTCAAGTGAACGGGGTTGATGGAGTCGTACTCGTCGTGATTCAAATCACCGATGATCCTAGTGCCGAACGGACGGCACCTCCGCGTTCAACACACGTACAGCCCGGTGACGTCTCCCACGCCTTGATCCAGCAAGGAGAGAGGGAGAGGTTGAGGAAGACTCCATCCAACAGCAGCACAACGGCGTGGTGGTGGTGGAGGAGCGTGGCAATCCAGCAGGGCTTCGCCAAGCACCATGGGAGAGGAGGAGTAGGGAGAGAGGTAGGGCTGTGCCAGAACTTCGTGTATAGCTCCCATGCGCCTCTCCACTATATATAGGGGTGGAGGGGCTGGTTTCTTGCCCTCCAAGTCCATTGGGGCGTTGGCCAAGGTGGGAGGAAAGAAATCTCATTATTTCCTTCCCCACCGATTGTTATCCCCCCTTTTTAGGGATCTTGATCTTATCCCTTCGGGATATGATCTTATTCCTTCTAAGGGGGGATCTTGGTGCGCCTTGACCAGGGGTGTGGGGCCTTGCCCCCACTACCCACGTCCATGTGGGTCCCCCCATGCAGGTGGGCCCCACTCCGAAACCTTCTAGAACCTTCCCGGTACAATACCGAAAAATCCCGAACATTTTCCGGTGGCCAAAATAGGACTTCCCATATATAAATCTTTACCTCCGGACCATTCCGGAACTCCTCGTGACGTCCGGGATCTCATCCGGGACTCCGAACAACATTCGGTAACCACATACAAACTTCCTTTATAACCCTAGCGTCATCGAACCTTAAGTGTGTAGACCCTACGGGTTCGGGAGACATGTAGACATGACCGAGACGTTCTCCGGTCAATAACCAACAGCGGGATCTGGATACCCATGATGGCTCCCACATGTTCCACGATGATCTCATCGGATGAACCACGATGTCAAGGACTTAATCAATCCCGTATTCAATTCCCTTTGTCTATCGGTATGTTACTTGCCCGAGATTCGATTATCGGTATCCAATACCTTGTTCAATCTCGTTACCGGCAAGTCACTTTACTCGTTCCGTAACACATCATCCCGTGATCAACTCCTTGGTCACATTGCGCATATGATGATGTCCTACCGAGTGGGCCCAGAGATACCTCTCCGTTTACACGGAGTGACAAATCCCAGTCTCGATCCGCATAAAACAATAGATACTTTCGGAGATACCTGTAGTGCACCTTTATAGTCACCCAGTTACGTTGTGACGTTTGATACACCCAAAGCACTCCTACGGTATCCAGGAGTTACACGCTCTCATGGTCGAAGGAAGAGATACTTGACATTGGCAAAGCTCTAGCAAATGAACTACACGATCTTTTGTGCTAGTCTTAGGATTGGGTCTTGTCCATCACATCATTCTCCTAATGATCTGATCCCGTTATCAACGACATCCAATGTCCATAGCCAGGAAACCATGACTATCTGTTGATCACAACGAGCTAGTCAACTAGAGGCTCACTAGGGACATATTGTGGTCTATGTATTCACACGTGTATTACGATTTCCGGATAATACAGTTATAGCATGAATAAAAGACAATTATCATGAACAAGGAAATATAATAATAATACTTTTATTATTGCCTCTAGGGCATATTTCCAACAGTCTCCCACTTGCACTAGAGTCAATAATCTAGTTCACATCGCCATGTGATTAACACTCACAGGTCACATCGCCATGTGACTAATACCCAAGAGTTTACTAGAGTCAGTAGTCTAGTTCACATCATCTATGTGATTAACACTCAATGAGTTTTATGTTTGATCATGTTGCTTGTGAGAGAGGTTTTAGTCAACGGGTCTGAACCTTTCAAATCCGTGTGTGCTTTACAAATCTCTATGTCATCTCCTAGATGCAGCTACCACGCTCTATTTGGAGCTATTCCAAACAACTGTTCTACTTGGAGCTATTCTAAATTATTGCTCGATTATATGTATCCGGTCTCTCTACTCAGAGCTATCCGGATAGGTGTCAAGCTTGCATCGTCGTAACCTTTACGACGAACTCTTTTACCACCTCCATAATTGAGAAAATTCCTTAGTCCACTAGTTACTAAGGATAACTTTGACCGCTGTCCTGTGAGCCATTCTTGGATCACTCTTGTACCCCTTGACTGACTCATGGCAAGGCACACTTCAGGTGCGGTACACAACATAGCATACTGAAGAGCCTACGTCTTAAGCATAGGGGACGACCTTCGTCCTTTCTCTCTATTCTGCCGTGGTCGAGCTTTAAGTCTTAACTTCGTACCTTACAACTCAGGCAAGAACTCCTTCTTTGACTGGTCCATCTTGAACACCTTCAAGATCATGTCAAGGTATGTGCTCATTTGAAAGTATTATTAAGCATTTTGATCTATCCTTATAGATCTTGATGCTCAATGTTCAAGTAGCTTAATCCAGGCTTTCCATTGAAAAAACACTTTCAAAATAACCCTATATGCTTTCCAGAAATTCTACGTCATTTCTGATCAACAATATGTCAACAACATATACTCATCAGAAATTCTATAGTGCTCCCACTCACTTCTTTGGAAATACAAGTTTCTCATAAACTTTGTACAAACCCAAAATTTTTGATCATCATCAAAGCAT
This sequence comes from Triticum aestivum, assembly GCF_018294505.1. Taxonomy (NCBI): domain Eukaryota; kingdom Viridiplantae; phylum Streptophyta; class Magnoliopsida; order Poales; family Poaceae; genus Triticum; species Triticum aestivum. The sequence continues at coordinate 74,852,629 of NC_057797.1, forward strand.
ACATTCCAACTCCGAGATGCTCACTCCAGTCCTTAGAAGGATTGCTGGAGCTTTGCATACTTATTAGCATCTTTCGGGATTGACAAAACCTTCCGGTTGTATCACATACAACCTTTCCTCATTAAAATCGTCGAGGAAACAATGTTTTGACATCCTATCTGCAAGATTTCATAAATAATGCAGTAATCGCTAATATAATTCCAACAGACTCTTAGCATCGCTACGAGTGAGAAAATCTCATCGTAGTCAACTCCTTGAACTTGTCAGAAAACATCTTAACGACAAGTCGAGCTTTCTTAATGGTGACATTTACCATCATTGTTCGTCTTCCTTTTGAAATCCATCTGTACTCATTAGCCTTACGACCATCGAGCCGTTCTGCCAAAGTCTACACTTTGTTTTCATACATGGATCCTCTCTCGGATTTTATGGCCTCAAGCCATTTATCGGAATCCGGGCCCACCATCGCTTCTCCATAGCTCGTAGGTTCATTGTTGTCTAGCAACATGACCTTCAAGACAGGATTACGTACCACTCTGAAGTAGTACGCATCCTTGTCATCCTACGAGGTTTGGGAGTGACTTGATCCAAAGTTTCATGATCAATATCATAAGCTTCCACTTCAATTGGTGTAGGTGCCACAGGAACAACTCCTTGTGCCCTGTCACACACTAGTTGAAGAGACGGTTCAATAACCTCATCAAGTCTCCACCATCCTCCCACTCAATTCTTTCGAGAGAAACTTTTCCTCGAGAAAGGACCCGATTCTAGAAACAATCCATATTGCTTTCGGATCTGAATTAGGAGGTATATCCAACTGTTTTGGGTTTCCTATGAAGATGCATTTTATCCGCTTTGGGTTCGAGCTTATCAACCTGAAACTTTTTCATATAAGCGTCGCAGCCCCAAACTTTTAAGAAACGACAACTTAGGTTTCTCTAAACCATAATTCATACGATGTCATCTCATCGGAATTACGTGGTGCCCTATTTAAAGTGAATGTGGTTGTCTCTAATGCCTAACCCATGAACGATAGTAGTAATTCGATAAGAGACATCATGGTACGCACCATATCCAATAGGGTGCAACTATGATGTTCGGACACACCATCACATTATGGTGTTCCAGGCGGTATTAATTGCGAAACAATTTCCACAATATCTTAATTGTGCGCCAAAACTCGTAACTCAGATATTCATCTCTATGATCATATCATAGACATTTTATCCTCTTGTCACAATGATCTGCTACTTCACTCTGAAATTACTTGAACCATTCAATAATTCAGACTTGTGTTTCATCAAGTAAATATACTCAACATTTACTCGAATCATCTGTGAAGTAAGAACATAATGATATTCACCGCATGCCTCAGCACTCATTCGACTGCACACATCAAAATGTGTTACTTCCAACAAGTTGCTATCTTGTTCCATCTTACTGAAAATGAGGCTTTTCCGTCATCTTGCCCATGTGGTATGATTTGCATATCTCAAGTGATTCAAAATCAAGTGAGTCCGAACGATCCATTTGCATGGAGTTTCTTCATGCATATACACCAATAGACATGGTTCACATGTCTCAAACTTTTCAAAAACGAGTGAGTCCAAAGATCCATCAACATGGAGCTTCTTCATGCGTTTTATACCATTGTGACTTACATGGCAGTGCCACAAGTAAGTGGTACTATCATTACTATCTTATATCTTTTGGCATGAAAATGTGTATCACTACGACCGAGATTCAATAAACCATTCCTTTAGGTGCAAGACCATTGAAGGTATTATTCAAAAATAGAGTAACCATTATTCTCCTTAAATGAATAACCGTATTGCGATAGACATAATCCAATCATGTCTATGCTCAACGCAAACACCAATCTCGGTGGTAGAGGGAGCGTGCGATGCTTGATCATATCAACCTTGGAAACACTTCCAACATATATCGTCAGCTCACCTTTAGCTAGTCTCCGTTTATTCCGTAGCTTTTATTTCGAGTTACTAACACTTAGCAACCGAACCGGTATCCAATACCCTGGTGCTACTAGGAGTACTAGTAAAGTACACATTAACATAATGTATATCCAATATACTTCTATCGACCTTGCCAGTCTTCTCATCTACCAAGTATCTAGGGTAATGCTGCTCCAGTGGTTGTTCCCCTTATTACAGAAGCACTTAGTCTCGGGTTTGGGTTCAACCTTGGGTTTCTTCACTAGAGCAGCAGCTGAATTGCCGTTTCATGAAGTATCCCTTTGTTCCCTTGCCCTTCTTGAAACTAGTGGTTTCACCAACCATCAACAATTGATGCTCCTTCTTGATTTCTACTTTCGCGGTGTCAAACATCATGAATATTTCAAGGATCATCATATCTATCCCTGATATGTTATAGTTAATCACGAAGCTCTAGCAGCTTGGTGGCAATGACTTTGGGGAAACATCACTATCTCATCTGGAGGATCAACTCCCACTCGATTCAAGTGATTGTTGTGCTCAGACAATCTGAGCACAAGCTCAACGATTGAGCTTTTCTCCCTTAGTTTGCAGGCTAAGAAAATCGTTGGAGGTCTTATACCTCTTGACGTGGGCACGAGCCTGAAATCCCAATTTCAGCCCTCGAAACATCTCATATGTTCCACGACGTTTCAAAAACGTCTTTGGTGCCTCTACTTAAACCATTTAATTGAACTATCATGTAGTTATCAAAACGTGTATGTCCGATGTTCGCAACATCGACAAACGACGTTGGGGTTCAGCACACTGAGCGGTGCATTAAGGACATAAGCTTTCTACTGATCGCATAATCGCTACTATCAACTTTCAACTATATTTTCTCTAGGAACATATCTAAACAGTGGAACTAAAGCGCGAGCTTACGACATAATTTGCAAAAGGTCTTTTGACTATGTTCAGGATAATTAAGTTCATCTTATGAACTCCCACTTAGATAGACATCCCTCTGGTCATCTAAGTGATCACATGATCCGAGTCAACTAGGCCGTGTCCGATCATCACGTGAGACGGACTAGTCATCGTCGGTGAACATCTTCATGTTGATCGTATCTACCATACGACTCATGCTCGACCTTTCGGTCTCCGTGTTCCGAGGCCATGTCTGCACATGCTAGGCTCGTCAAGTTAACCCTAAGTGTTTTTGCTGTGTAAAACTGTCTTACACCCGTTGTATGTGAACGTAAGAATCCATCACACCCGATCATCACGTGGTGCTTAGAAGCGACGAACTGTAGCAACGGTGCACAGTTAGGGGAGAACACTTCTTGAAATTTTGTAAGGGATCATCTTATTTACTACCGTCGTCCTAAGCAAACAAGATGCATAAACATGATAAACATCACATGCAATCAAATAGTGACATGATATGGCCAATATCATTTTGCTCCTTTTAATCTTCATCTTCGGGGCTCCATGATCATCATCGTCACCGGCACGACACCATGATCTCCATCATCGTGTCTTCATGAAGTTGTCACGCCAACGACTACTTCTACTTCTATGACTAACGCGTTTAGCAATAAAGTAAAGTAGTTTACATGGCGTTCTTCAATGACACGCAGGTCATACAATAAATAAAGACAACTCCTATGGCTCCTGCCGGTTGTCATACTCATCGACATGCAAGTCGTGAATCCTATTACAAGAACATGATCAATCTCATACATCACATATCATTCATCACATTCTTCTTGGCCATATCACATCACATAGCATACCCTGCAAAAACAAGTTAGACGTCCTCTAATTGTTGTTGCATGTTTTACGTGGCTGCTATGGGTTTCTAGCAAGAACGTTTCTTACCTACGCAAGACCACAACGTGATATGCCAATTGCTATTTACCCTTCATAAGGACCCTTTTCATCGAATCCGTTCCGACTAAAGTGGGAGAGACTGGCACCCACTAGCCACCTTATGCACCAAGTGCATGTCAATCGGTGGAACCTGTCTCACGTAAGAGTACGTGTAAGGTCGGTCCGGGCCGCTTCATTCCACAATACCGTCGAAACAAGATTGGACTAGTAACGGTAAGCATATTGAACAACATCAACGCCCACAACTACTTTGTGTTCTACTCGTGCAAAGAATCTACGCAATAGACCTAGCTCATGATGCCACTGTTGGGGAACGTAGCAGAAATTCAAAATTTTCCTACGTGTCACCAAGATCTATCTATGGAGAAACCAGCTACGAGTAGAAAGAGAGTGCATCTACATACCCTTGTAGATCGCTAAGCGGAAGCGTTCAAGTGAACGGGGTTGATGGAGTCGTACTCGTCGTGATTCAAATCATCGATGATCCTAGTGCCGAACGGACGGCACCTCCGCGTTCAACACACGTACAGCCCGGTGACGTCTCCCACGCCTTGATCCAGCAAGGAGAGAGGGAGAGGTTGAGGAAGACTCCATCCAACAGCAGCACAACGGCGTGGTGGTGGTGGAGGAGCGTGGCAATCCAGCAGGGCTTCGCCAAGCACCATGGGAGAGGAGGAGTAGGGAGAGAGGTAGGGCTGTGCCAGAACTTCGTGTATAGCTCCCATGCGCCTCTCCACTATATATAGGGGTGGAGGGGCTGGTTTCTTGCCCTCCAAGTCCATTGGGGCGTTGGCCAAGGTGGGAGGAAAGAAATCTCATTATTTCCTTCCCCACCGATTGTTATCCCCCCTTTTTAGGGATCTTGATCTTATCCCTTCGGGATATGATCTTATTCCTTCTAAGGGGGGATCTTGGTGCGCCTTGACTAGGGGTGTGGGGCCTTGCCCCCACTACCCACGTCCATGTGGGTCCCCCATGCAGGTGGGCCCCACTCCGGAACCTTCTAGAACCTCCCCGGTACAATACCGAAAAATCCCGAACATTTTCCGGTGGCCAAAATAGGACTTCCCATATATAAATCTTTACCTCCGGACCATTTCGGAACTCCTCGTGACGTCCGGGATCTCATCCGGGACTCCGAACAACATTCGGTAACCACATACAAACTTCCTTTATAACCCTAGCGTCATCGAACCTTAAGTGTGTAGACCCTACGGGTTCGGGAGACATGTAGACATGACCGAGACGTTCTCCGGTCAATAACCAACAGCGGGATCTGGATATCCATGATGGCTCCCACATGTTCCACGATGATCTCATCGGATGAACCACGATGTCAAGGACTTAATCAATCCCGTATTCAATTCCCTTTGTCTATCGGTATGTTACTTGCCCGAGATTCGATCGTCGGTATCCAATACCTTGTTCAATCTCGTTACCGGCAAGTCACTTTACTCGTTCCGTAACACATCATCCCGTGATCAACTCCTTGGTCACATTGCGCATATGATGATGTCCTACCGAGTGGGCCCAGAGATACCTCTCCGTTTACACGGAGTGACAAATCCCAGTCTCGATCCGCATAAAACAATAGATACTTTCGGAGATACCTGTAGTGCACCTTTATAGTCACCCAGTTACGTTGTGACGTTTGATACACCCAAAGCACTCCTACGGTATCCAGGAGTTACACGCTCTCATGGTCGAAGGAAGAGATACTTGACATTGGCAAAGCTTTAGCAAATGAACTACACGATCTTTTGTGCTAGTCTTAGGATTGGCTCTTGTCCATCACATCATTCTCCTAATGATGTGATCCCGTTATCAACGACATCCAATGTCCATAGCCAGGAAACCATGACTATCTGTTGATCACAACGAGCTAGTCAACTAGAGGCTCACTAGGGACATATTATGGTCTATGTATTCACACGTGTATTACGATTTCCGGATAATACAGTTATAGCATGAATAAAAGACAATTATCATGAACAAGGAAATATAATAATAATACTTTTATTATTGCCTCTAGGGCATATTTCCAACAGTCTCCCACTTGCACTAGAGTCAATAATCTAGTTCACATCGCCATGTGATTAACACTCACAGGTCACATCGCCATGTGACTAATACCCAAGAGTTTACTAGAGTCAGTAGTCTAGTTCACATCATCTATGTGATTAACACTCAATGAGTTTTATGTTTGATCATGTTGCTTGTGAGAGAGGTTTTAGTCAACGGGTCTGAACCTTTCAGATCCGTGTGTGCTTTACAAATCTCTATGTCATCTCCTAGATGCAGCTACCATGCTCTATTTGAAGCTATTCCAAACAACTTGGAAGGGCTCCTAGTTCTATTAGGAAAGGGGGAATCCTACTCCCGGTGGGAGTAGGACTCCCCTAGGGCGCGCCATAGAGAGGGCCGGCCCCTCCCCTCCTCCACTCCTTTATATACGTGGCCAGGCGGCACCCCATAGACACAACAATTGATCTCTTGATCTCTTAGTCGTGTGCGGTGCCCCCCTCCACCATAATCCACCTCGATCATATCGTAGCGGTGCTTAGGCGAAGCCCTGCGTCGGTAGAACATTATCATCGTCACACGCTGTCGTGCTGATGAAACTCTCCCTCAACACTCCGCTGGATCGGAGTTCGAGGGACGTCATCGAGTTGAACGTGTGCAGAACTCGGAGGTGCCGTGCATTCGGTACTTGATCGGTCGGATCGTGAAGACGTACAACTACATCAACCGCGTTGTGCTAACGCTTCCACTTTCGGTCTACGAGGGTACGTGGACAACACTCCCCCCTCTCGTTGCTATGCATCACCATGATCTTGAGTGTGCGTAGGAATTTTTTGAAATTACTACGTTCCCCAAAATCGTCACTTTTGCAAGACCCTCTTTTGCATTTGTCCTAAAAACTTAAGATTTTATTTGCGCGTGAACTGTGTTCTATTGTTTGAATTTGAACTTATTTGTCGAAATCAATGTCAAATTCGTGAATTGGGTGTATTCGGTTTGCGGGTCGACGCGGCGATGCCCGAGCAGACCTCGCGTAGCTGACCAGTAAAAGAGCATATTCGCCGAATATCTTTTTTACGGATCCATTTTGCGGGGTCTGAGTCTGACCTTGCCCGCGCCGGCCTGCATATGCACTTTTCCACGAATTACAAAACACTTATCGGTTTGAGATTTTGCAGGGTCTGCTAGAGATGCTCTTGTGGGTCGACACGGCGGTGCCCGAGCAGACCCCGCGTAGCTAACCCGTAAAAGAGCATATTCGTCGAATATCTTTTTTTACGGATTCATTTTTCCACGAACTACAAAGCACTTATCGAATTGAGATTTTACGGGGTTTGCTAGAGATACTCTAAGCTGGGCGAAGCCAGACGAGCAAAACCACCGTGACCACCTCCCACCCTGGATGGTAGGTATTCTGACGGAGGATTTCGCTAACCCATACAAAACGCACCGACTGCGTACGTCGTCCGTAGCATGTGTGATCAACCACACGAGGCGTGCTCCCGTGGATGAGCGCCGGTGCGACGTAGCTAGCGCATTCGTCGCGTGTCTGACACTCCGGCGTCGTCGCAGTCGCAAAAGAAAAATGAAGTTTGAAAACGATATCACTTTATGAACAATCTGACGGGTTTTCTGAAAACATGTGGTAGTGTGTGTTTTTGGCTGATTGGGATGTGGTCTTTCCCCCATTTAACATTGCTTCAGTTTGGCCAGTTTGGCCAAGCTTTTAGCACTAGACTTTTCCTCTTTTCCTGTTAGCGGTACACGCGGCAGCTGAAACCACGTTTACGTTGTCGTTGCGCAAGGATATTTTTTGGGGTTTTCTTCCATTATCTTTATGATAGTGGAACCCGGTCCATTTTCTGGATCGTATGAAAAAAAAACTTGTGATCATCGTGATATTTTACTTTTCCGAGAAAACATAAAGGTTTGCATTGCATTGATACGTAAGATGAAGGATAGTACTCCCTTGCATATTGGCTTTGGCTAAAGTCAATATAAACATTTACAATAACAAATATCTATGATGTGAAAGTATAGTCAACGATGAATCTAATGGTATTGATTTGGTGGTGTATATATAAATTTACTCTCTACAAAGTTGATAAATGTTTATAATGTTTGACTTTAGACAAACATAGTATGCACAGTAAATAAAACGGAGGTAGTACAACATTGCGCATCTTCGCACCGAAAACCACTGGCAGGATCGAGGCAAGACCCATCGCCATTCTCTCGCCTGCAGTCGTTCCTCAAACTTGATTGTGTCGATCAAAACATCGATGCTAGGTCGCATGTTGTCGAAGAGACAACATTGCCATGCTTTCAAATCCAGCAAAGTCACGAGCATAATCGCCTAGGAGGTGCCCCCTTGTGCATCGTGGCCGGGGTGAAAGGGGTGGTCCGCGAACAACAATCTACCAAGTCCTCACTCGCAACTAGAGGCGCAATGGTGGATCGAACCCAAGATATGAACTCACGCCATGCCACGGGGCACACGAGAAGAGCGAGTAGTGAGGAGGTGGGCCATGGTATCCTCCGATTGGTCGCAACACAGATGCACACTTAGTTGCATGCCTCTTGTAGCGAGACACTCTGCAGTCCTACACTGGGAAGCAAGCCAAACTAAGAACTTCACACTTGAAGATGCCCAAGAGCGAAGATCTTGAAACAACGCCCCAGGAAAAGGGTGATGTACCAAAAATTGCCGAAGCAGTGAGACCAAGGGTCCAATGCCCAACCAACACGACTGACACTATGATGAGCTACACCCGATGCACCCTCACCCAAAACCAGATGTACACCACAGGGCTAGCAGTCCGAGGGTCACCCTAATGTTAGTGGTCTAGAAGATGTCCATGAGTGTCCCTCTTGGTGCGCGATTTACAGCGAGCCACTGGTCCTCAGAGAAGAGGGCGGATGTTCTGTTGCCAACGATCATCTTGATGAATGCAGCGAACATGCTCCAAGCTGAGTTTCCTGTCAGCAGGTGCTGACACTATATTAGCAAAAAAAAGGGTCCTGGCATTGTGTTGCTCCAGATAGCACAACATAACACCAACATCACCTTTTCTTTCTTTTCCGAAAAGAGAGCATGCCCTTCAATTCCATTTATTTGAAACCACATTCATTGTCTTTGAGAAGCACTTGCTCCGAGCGACGACAACAACACCACGTCCCTGATTTGGACCATGATCCGAAACGAGGCAGGGCAAGCTCGGAGAAGGAGGAGGTGCCTGCTGGCGTGTCCTCTTCTGGCACTTGTACGTGCCGGTGCAACCAACGTCCAAAGGTAGACTGTTTGCATTACTATCCGCATCTCCCCGTCTTCGTTTTTCAAAACAGTGTTGCTAAATCTCAGTCGACTGATACTTGGTTATGTCTCGGTCCATGCTCTAGTTGCATGGAGATCCATGCAAAATGTTCTTTTTAGTTATTCCTTTTCTTTTCTTTCTTATGTACTTCCTCCGTAAATAAATATAAGAGTGTTTAGATTACTAAAGTAGTGATCTATGCGCTCTTATATTTCTTTACAGAGGGAGTATTATGGCAGTTGATTGAGACCCTTTTCCAAATGCCAAGTGGGACGACTCGCATTGGGGAGAAGCCAGACGACCGAGCAGTGACTGGTGGCGATTAGGAGATGTGCTTGCTTCACGTGTGTGGCGCGTGTGATTACACGGCGTAATCAAGCTGCCCGTCATCCTTGTGATCACAGCACAACGAAACGCCAGAAAATTTTGGCGGGCAATGATCCCATGGGTCAGCCAGTGTGCATGTGAAGAGTGAGTGAGCCAAGCGTCCTCTCCGCTGTCGACTAGCCCGCCCACTTGGCTTTACCACACATGGCGAGGGATCGAATCGCGCGAGGGTCTTGGGAGCAAGTAGGAACTTGTCCTCCGCCTCCCTCGTCTCGCTTTCGAGCCCATCAATTCCCCGCTCGTCGCACTTGTCCTCCTCCTCCTCGTCCTGGGTCATTCATGGCGACGTGCTCCCACCTCTCCCCTACCCGTACCGACGGTGCCACCGCCCCCTTGCTTAGTTGCTTGTCTCTTCTGCGCCCGCTGCATAGCGCATCCTACTACTAGTACTTACCAAGAAGACGGTGCGTCCGCGCCAAGAAGAAGAAGCAGAAGAAGGTCGAAGGAGGAGGGGCGGAGAGAGCCATGACCGGCTCCGGCGCGGTGCCCGGGGCTGTTGCCGACGCGGCGGTGCCAACGGGGGAGTGTTACTTCTGCGACCGGTCTCCGGCCGTGGTGTACTGCCGGGCGGACGCCGCGGGGCTGTGCCTGCCGTGCGACCGCCACGTCCACGGCGCCAACACGGTCTCCTGCCGCCACGCCCGCGCCCCGCTCTGCGCCGTCTGCCGCGGTGCCGCGGCCACCGTCCGCCGCGGCGCCGCTCGGTTCCTCTGCTCCAACTGCGACTTCGAGGAGCAGCAGCACAGGGAAGGGGAGGTTGTGCAGCCACCGCTGCTGCACGACCGTGGCGCGGTGGAGGGCTACACCGGGTGCCCCTCGGTGGGCGAGCTCGCGGCGATCCTCGGCGTCGTTGTCGGCGACAAAGCGGCTGAAGCGTGGTGGCCTGTCTGGGAGGAGCCCCAGGTGCTCAGCTTCGACAACGTCATCGTGCCGACCACCGCCTGCCATGGCCTCCAGCCCCTCCTCACCTCGTCGTCCTCCCCCAAGGTTGGTTGCTGACTTGCTGGCGCCGTAGCATGCTGCTACTGTTCACCGTCCGGCAAAACGAAAAGGAAAAGAAAGTTAGTTCTCTGATGTTTTTTTACGTATGATGTGTGCAAGAACCGGAGCCTGCCCTGCGGGGAGCTGGACGGCGAGGTTCTCCGGCAGCTCGGGGAGCTCGCCAAGTCGGAGGAGGCGGCGACAGAGCCGGCCGGCGTTGATCAGCTGCCTCCGCCATGGGGATCTTCAGATTACGCTGCTATTGGGCACGGTGATATTGGGGCTCTTGGAGCCGAGGCCATCTGCGCGGCAGCAATCCTGCATGTACCTCCTTCTCAGGTTTGGAACTTTGAATCGAATTTTTACGCTGATCTCCCTTCCTGACTAGCTATATTTGCGTAGTTTGTTGATACATACCATCAGATTTACAGAATGCAGTAAGAACATATGCAGTTTTACAAAGTTGCCTTGTCCCTGCAAAATTATATGAATTAACCCCAAAAAAGTGCAACCATAGACTGAACTCTGAATTTGTGAACCAGACCGATCCATCGAGAACTCACAAGCCATTTCCTTTTCTTTTCCTTTTTGCGGGAAAAACTTTCAGTCTATTCATCAAATGTCAAGGTAATACAAAAAACACAGAAAATAAAAATTACATTCAGGTTCATAGACCACCTAACAACGACTACAAGCACTGGAACAAGACGGAGGCAAGCCGCCGTCATCGGCCCTCCCTCATGGGAGCCATGCATCCAGAAAAATTACCAGCATTGTTAGTTCTAACTCATATGAATATGGGATGGCAAGGCATGATTAGACTAGTAATCCCAACCTAACATCTCCATTTCTGTCCAAGTTGCGGACCGTAGCCATCCATCTAGTGAAGGAAAACGTTCACAACTTGTACACCATCACATAAAAGGCATCAGATCGACAATGACACGGTGATTTTTCCGGTTGCAGCCGCCTAGTATATATACTCCTGTAGTAGTACTAGTCACAGGCTCACAGCCATCATTATGACATTGATATCTGTTGATATATAGTATTTGATAGTGCCATTAATAGGATCTTGATATTTCTTCGGCACCACCAATCGAAATCCCTTTCGGTACAAAGCCAAACGTACGAGGCACCTAGTTCATGTTTCAGTACCATGCATTGCATGTTTCAGTCAGCAACAGTAGATGTTTTCCAGGAACATTCGATCGAGCTGCCAGCCTGCCAGCCATGTGAATATATGATGATTCATTCTGGTCTTGTCACACAGCAGAACCAGGAGGCGTGGATCGCGACGAGTTGCAACGAACTTCCCGAGCAAGTCTCGGCGAGCTCGTCGGCGGAGCCGAGCCTGTCGTCGTTCGTGGAGGTGTCGGAGGTCTGCCCCGGCCTCAGCCGCAGCGGCAGCAGCAGCGTCGACGACATGGCCAACGGCGGCCACGATCACCTGTCGCCGGCAGCGGCACCCGTTGCGGCGGCGCCGGTGCAAGCAGCTCCGGGGACCAAGAACGTCGGCGGCTACGACGTGGTCTACCCCGACCGCGGCAAGGTGATCTCGCGCTACAAGGAGAAGAGGAAGAACAGGATGTACGTGAGATGTATCAGAGAAATGCCCCGCCACACATCACAGATTTTTGGTTAGCTCGTGCTGACTGCAGCATCTGATTTGCTGCAGGTTCGGGAAGCAGATCCGGTACGAGTCGCGCAAGGCCCGCGCCGACGGCAGGGTGAGGACCAACGGCCGCTTCGCCAAGTCGAGCCAGTAAATTTCGAGGACCGACGACGTACTCTTGGTCTCCGTGGACGACGACGTTCGTTCTGTGCCCTACGTAGCGTGGGTGCGAGGGAGCTAGGGACGGCGTCGCCATGGCAGCTTGTCCTCTGGTCGTACGTGCCATCACGGCACCACGTACTCGCCGTCTCAACGTGATGTGATTGTGCGAGCTGCGATATGTTTTTTTTTTTTGGCGTTATGGTTCAGGTGTGATTTTTTTTTCTTTTTGCGCTATGGTTCAGTTACTCTTCCTTCTTTTGTTGCCCTCAGATCGTGTGTATGTCATTGGGACTGGGATGCCTGTGCCCACGTTTGATGATGGTGAATTGGTGATGCTTGTTATCCACGAAGTCACCAGGGGCGCCTCATAGTCGATGAAAATTTCTTCTCCCACCGAAGAAACATTGACAAAAAGACTAGAATAAATCTAGGAAAATGCGACTACTAGTGTCAAGTTTAGGACTTGAACCCTAGTGGACTGGTTCCACCATAAGGAATCTAATCATTTGAGTTACACTCGCTTCGCCACACGATTACACTCTTGCGCACGTTGCTCGTCGGCACAAAAATAATCAGATTGTTTGAAAAAAAAACTAATAAAGAAGAATAAAATTCTAAATCGAAAACACATAAAAACGAAAACAGAAAAAAACAAAGGTAGAGGCGGAAGGGCTGGGTGTTCAGATGGGCGACATAGAGCTTGTTTGGGTTGGACAAGCTAATGGGCCAACCTGTTAAGGAATTGATAGCCCCAAAATAGAGAGGTCAGTCCAAAACAAGACACATCACAGAGTAGAAAAAAAGGGAGCACAAATCATGAAGCATCACCAACAGTCAGAAATATCAACCGACCCAAATTCTATTTCCAGGCAAGTTACATCTAGCTAAAAATGATAACTATAACCATGGTAAAGCTTTTGTTTGGACCATGGCAACTTCATTACTTTAATCATGGCAAACTTTCTTGTTTTCACACCTTCATGTTTTTACACCACCAAGGAATCTTGTTATTAACCATCATTCTTTTTCTGTAAACTATTTTTTGGAACATGACAAATTTTATGATACAACATGGTAATTTGGCAAACATTTTTTTGAAATAATGACAAACTTTTAGTTCAGCATAATTTTGCCAAATGTTCTTCTATGCATTTAAATTTTTGGCACTTTTTTTGTAGTTTCATAATTGTTTTGATCTATTCGTACCGACACAGCTTTAAAGCATATAATTGCTAAGTTTTTAAAGTTCTGATCCATTTCTAGCATGATGGCAACTTATTATACATGGTAGTTTATGGAAAAAATTGTGTATTCAAAATTATGTAAGCTTTTGGTACAAATTCCAGTTTCAAGTTTTTTTAGGAGTCACAAACCTTGGGGCTTTTCAGTGTCCTTTTTGGTTGTGGTGTAATGATGACCGTTGGGGAGAGGTGAGGCCCGTTTAAAAGGGCCAGTAGAGCTCTGGGGGAGGGTGTTCGTGCTAGGGGATCTTTCCTGTCAGCTGCACGAGAGCTCCTCCCTAGCGCCTTAAGCGCTGGGAAGAGTAGCTGGCGCCCACGCTCCACCCCTCATGCCTCAAGGATTGGCCCAATAAAAGGAGGCGGTCCCTGGTTTAGGGAGTGTTGACTCTCGACTTTCAAGAAAAAGTGATAAAAAAGAATAATGCTGACAAAAAAAAAGTTCACCAAATTCAAACAAAGTTTGGGATTTTGAAAAAAAGTTCATCCATTTTTAAAAATTTGCCGATTTAGAAAAAGTTCATCAATTTGGAAAAAAATGTTCACGGATTTTCTAACAAAAGTTCATGAATTCTTAAAAAACTTCATGAATTTGAAAAAAACAAAAAAATTGGAAAACAATATCACAGATTGGAAAAAACAGTCCATGGATATGAAAAAGTTTGTACATTTTAAATAAAAATCATGAATTTAGAAAAAGATCACTTATTTTGAAAAAAAATCAAGAATGTTAAAAAAGGTTGTCGATTTAAAAAATTACTAATTAGAAAAACAATTATGTGTTTTGAAAAATGCTTATTTATATGAAGAAAAAATCACAAATTTGAAAAAACTTTGCACATATAAAAAATAGAATAGAAAAAATAAAAAGGAAGAAGGAAAAAATGAAAAGAAAAATGAAAAGGAAAGAAAATAGAAATAAAACAAGAAAAAACAGTCTAGAAAACCAAGAAAAAAAATCAGGTTTGGAAGCTTCGGAAGCTTCCCAAAAGTGGTCTGGGTCTCTGGGAAGCTTCTTCACAAAACCAGGTTTAGTCCAAATCCATTGATCCTGGTTTCAGTCTGCGCCTCCAAACTAATTGATCTTTTGATTTCCCTCCGAATACCCAAGCCTCTATTTCCGGGGGCGTTTTACCCATTTGTATGAAAATGACCTATGGGTAAGTTTGAACATGGCATGTGTATTTTTTTGGTACGCTGTGGGGTAAAAATCGCCTGGTGGCTCTAGGCTCACTGTCAAAATTTTGTGCGTGCTTGCTGAATTCGTGGGTGCAGTTTGGTGCGGTTAGCGATTTGTGCTACCTGTGGGCCGCCCCGTCGCGTTGACCTGATCGTGTACGGTTGTGTGCATGCGTGGGCGCTGAGATAACTGGAATTGTGGGCCATTGGCTGCATGTGCGCTGCACGGCGCCATGTTCAATTTGACTACGTGCTTTTGTTTGTTTGGTTTCGGTGGCGTGCCGCTTGATATTTTCTTCTCCGTGCGCGTGCATCTGTCCGGCTGTTGGATGTGGATGCAGGTTTCCAAATATTTATGTTCCGCAACTCCGCCGGCGAGTCCGGTCCAAGGTTGTGGAGCGAGGGCGAGCGTCGTAGACGAAGTAGTCGAAAACGCAAAAGTAGATGAACACAAGAAAGTATGAAGAAGACTATCTTTATTAATCAATGATCAATCGTTACAATGATTGCTCCTCGTCTCTTTATATAGAGGTAAAGGGTTAAGGAATAAGTACCCACTTAACGTAAAGTGTGGAACCGGAAGGGGCTAGCCCGTGTGATACGCACGCGGCCGCCGGCACCCCTGAGGTGGCCCGGTTTCCAACAATTTCGTTCGATCCTATCTCTTCCTCGATTCGCTTCTTCTCTCTCGAAGCCTCGTGTTGCCACCGATCCACCGCCCCATGGTCGTATAAAAGACCTCCCGCGTTGTGTGCATCCTCTTCCCACATCTCTTCTCCACAAAGCCATCAGATACGACGTAAAAGGGAGCGCACACGAAGGCTGTGTTCGGACTGGAGGAAAGCAAAGCAAAGTAATGGGAAAAACTACAGGAAGTGAACGTAGGTGTACAGTGCAAACCACAGGTCTGAAAAGCAATGGAATGGAATAGTAGTAGTATTAGTACGCTATAAATATTTTATTGTCCTTGATAGTCATGCATCGATTTTTTTTATTCACCCAGCCAACATCTTTGCCTCGAGCTTCCACGAAAACAAGAGCTCAGAGTAGATTTTCTTTTTCCCGTGAAACCTGTACGGAACTGCAGGAATAAAAACCTTTCCTCCATTTTGCTGTAGAACTTTCCTTCAACCCGAACGCACCAAGTGCAGAAAATCCTGTAGGATCCGATTCCTATAACTTTTCCTGCACTTCGAACGCACCCGAAGTCTGCGATCGAGAAGGTTACGCTCATGTAGGGCCCCAGCTCATGGCATGCTCGAAGCCTCGCTTCACTCGTTGGCATGCTTCGCCAGGCAGCCGCAGAGCTGCGAGCCGCTGAGTGCTGCCAACCTGCTCCTGCTCTTCCTCCTCATCTACATGCTTTGTATCCAAGAGAGCTCGACTCACTGGCGTGACTCCCTGTCGCTGGCACCTAGCTTCTATGTTCGCCGTTCTATGGCTCGATGCCAAGAAGAATCCAGTGTACCAGCACGGTGTGAAAGGGAACATGGAGATGTGCACCGAGGTGCTCGGGCGCGAGTCCAGTGGTATCGACGGATCAACCCAGCCGCTAACGACGTCAACAATGGCGTGGAGCAGATGAAGAGATGAAGGTGGAGCTGATGGAGCGGGGGATGCGTGTGCGGCTACGCTGTCGGCACAGTAACTCGACCTGGCGCTTGCAGCATCTTCCTCATGCCGCCCCAGGCAGCCGGTGATCCACCTTCTCTGTCCTGTGTCGTCTCCATGGGAACTATTGCTGCGCCTGCCCAGGCCGCTGGGACTTCTCATGTCTGACCCGCGTCGTCACCATGCGGAAGCGGAACTATGGAGTACTGTCGCCTCGGGTAGGCTACCGCCGGCAGCGACGCGATGAGGCACTCAGCCCCTTCTTGAAGTGCAAGACGGCGAGCTCACGACGGCTGCATCCTCTTCGCTGAAGAGAGAGACACGATGAGCGTTTACATCAAGTCCTTCCGACAGCAGAAGGCCCGTACCTATGGGTTGTCAAGCAAGCCCAGCGGCGGCATCTCCAAGAAGGCGGTGCACCACCACCACTAGAAGCAAGCGGGGCGCAGCTCCTCCACTCAACGCCAGGTATGCTCGTTCCAAGTTGGCCGATTCATGGGCCACGGATTGACCGATCGATCGATCGGCAATTTGTATTTTGTTGTTGCTGCGGCAGATCAGGTGCGATGACGCTAATGTGAGGAGGGAGAACGACACGGAGAGGACGACCACAAGGATCAGTCTGGCTTGCCTACACGGAGCTCTTCGCCGTTTTGGTGTCGTCGTATGCCGGCCAGACATGTGATCGCGTGGGATGTACCGGCAGAGGACCAACGTACACTGTGTCCAGTCCACCCATCGGCCGTGTGCGTAGTCAGTCACCGGCCATGTAGCCAATCTGTCCGCCGTGTGCCCAGCAGTACTCTCGTGCCGAGTCTGCCTCCGGCCGTATGGCCAGTCTGCCCGTCTGCCATGTTCATAGTCCGTCGCTGGCATCCGCGCTGCCTAAATCTAGGTGCTTGAGTAGTGGACAGAAAGGGGATGTGCAACAAAGGCAATGAGACAATGGGAATAAATGAAGGAAATATGCCCTAGAGGCAATAATAAAGTTATTATTTATTTCCTTATTTTATGATAAATATTTATTATTCATGCTAGAATTGTATTAATCGGAAACTTGATACATGTGTGAATACATAGACAAACATAGTGTCACTAGTATGCCTCTACTTGACTAGCTCGTTGATCAAAGATGGTTATGTTTCCTAGCCTTAGACATGAGTTGTCATTTGATTAATGGGATCACATCATTAGGAGAATGATGTGATTGAATTGACCCATTCTGTTAGCTTAGCACGATGATCGTTTAGTTTGTTGCTATTGCTTTCTTCATGACTTATACATGTTCCTATGACTATGAGATTATGCAACTTCCGAATACCGGAGGAACACTTTGTGTGCTACCAAATGTCACAACGTAACTGAGTGATTATAAAGGTGCTCTACAGGTGTCTCCGAAGGTACTTGTTGAGTTGGCATAGATCAAGATTACGATTTGTCACTCCGATTGTCGGAGAGGTATCTCTGGGCCCTCTCGATAATGCACATCATAATAAGCCTTGCAAGCAATGCAACTAATGAGTTAGTTGCGGGATGATGTATTACGGAACGAGTAAAGAGACTTGCCGTTAACGAAATTGAACTAGGTATTCAGATACCGACGATCGAATCTCGGGCAAGTAACATACCGATGACAAAGGGAACAACGTATGTTGTTATGCGGTTTGACCGATAAAGATCTTCATAGAATATGCGGGAGCCAATATGAGCATCCAGGTTCCGCTATTGGTTATTGATCGGAGATGTTTCTCGGTCATGTCTACATAGTTCTCGAACCAGTAGGGTCCGCACGCTTAACGTTTTGTGACGGTTTGTATTATGAGTTATGTGATTTGATGTACCGAAGGTAGTTCGGAGTCCCGGATGAGATCGGAGACATGACGAGGAGTCTCAAAATGGTCGAGACGTAAAGATCGACATATTGGACGACTATATTCGGACATCGGAAAGGTTCCGAGTGATTCGGGTATTTTTCAGAGTACATGAGAGTTACGGGAATTCATATTGGGCCTTAATGGGCCATACGAGAAAGGAGAGAAATGCCTCAAAGGGTGGCCGCACCCCTCCCCATGGACTGGTCCGAATTGGACTAGGGAGGGGGGCGCCCCTCCTTCCTTCTCCTTCTCCCTTCCCTTTTTTCCTATTCCATGTGGGAGGTGGAATCCTACTAGGACTAGGGAGTCCTACTAGGATTCCACACTTGGGCGCGCCCTATGAGGGCCGACCTCCTCCTCCCTCCATCCTTTATATACGTGGCCAGGGGGCACCCCATAGACACACAAGTTGATCTGTTGATCTGTCCCAACCGTGTGCGGTGCCCCCCTCCACCATATTCCACCTCGGTCATATCATAGCGGTGCTTAGGCGAAGCCCTGCGTCGGTAGCAACATCATCGCCGTCATCATGCCATCGTGCTGACGGAACTCTCCCATGAAGCTCTGCTGGATCGGAGTTCGCGGGACGTCATCGAGCTGAACGTGTGCTGAACTCGGAGGTGTCGTACGTTCGGTACTTGGATCGGTCGGATCGTGAAGACGTACGACTACATCAACCGCATTGTGCTAACGCTTCCGCTTATGGTCTACGAGGGTACGCAGACGACACTCTCCCCTCTCGTTGCTATGCATCACCATGATCTTGCGTGTGCGTAGGAAAATTTTAAAATTACTGTGTTCCCCAATAGTGGCATCCGAGCCAGGTTTTTGCGTAGATGTTATATGCACGAGTAGAACACAAGTGAGTTGTGGGCGATACAAGTC
This sequence comes from Triticum aestivum, assembly GCF_018294505.1. Classification (NCBI taxonomy): domain Eukaryota; kingdom Viridiplantae; phylum Streptophyta; class Magnoliopsida; order Poales; family Poaceae; genus Triticum; species Triticum aestivum. The sequence goes on from NC_057797.1 coordinate 74,871,724, forward strand.
ATATTGCTTACCAACATGTCATACTTTGGTTCGGCGGTATTGTTGGATGAAGCGGCCCGGACCGACATTACGCGTACGCTTACGCGAGACTGGTTCTACCGACGTGCTTTGCACACAGATGGCTGGCGGGTGTCAGTTTCTCCAACTTTAGTTGAATTGAGTGTGGCTACGCCCGGTCCTTGAGAAGGTTAAAACAACACTAACTTGACGAACTATCGTTTTGGTTTTGATGTGTAGGTAAGAACGGTTCTTGCTCAGCCCGTAGCAGCCACGTAAAACTTGCAACAACAAAGTAGAGGACGTCTAACTTGTTTTTGCAGGGCATGTTGTGATGTGATATGGTCAAGACGTGATGAGATACAAATTGTTGTATGAGATGATCATGTTTTGTTAAAGTTATCAGCAACTGGCAGGAGCCTTATGGTTGTCTCTTTATTGCATAAGATGCAAGTGACAAATAATTGCTTTACTTCATCGCTATGCGATAGCAATAGTTGAAAGAGCAATAGTTGGCGAGACGACCATGTGACGACACATTGATATAGATCAAGATGATGGAGATCATGGTGTCACGCCGGTGACGATGGAGATCATGATGATGCTTTGGAGATGGAGATCAAAGACACAAGATAATGATGGCCATATCATGTCACATATTTTGATTGCATGTGATGTTTATCTTTTATGCATCTTATTTTGCTTAGTTCGACGGTAGCTTTATAAGATGATCCCTTACTAAAATATCAAGGTATAAGTGTTCTCCCTGAGTATGCACCATTGCCAAAGTTCGTCGTGCCAAGACACCACGTGATGATCGGGTGTGATAAGCTCAACGTTCATCTATAACGGGTGTAAGACAGTTTTGCACACGTAGAATACTCGGGTTAAACTTGACGAGCCTAGCATATGCAGATATGGCCTCGGAACACTGGAGACCGAAAGGTCGAGCGTGAATCATATAGTAGATATGATCAACATAGTGATGTTCACCATTGAAAACTGCTCCATCTCACGTGATGATCGGACATGGTTTAGTTGATATGGATCACGTAATCACTTAGATGATTAGAGGGATGTCTATCTAAGTGGGAGTTCTTAAGTAATATGATTAATTGAACTTTAATTTATCATGAACTTAGTCCTGATAGTATTAGTATATCTATGTTGTAGATCAATAGCTCGCGTTTAGCTCCTCTGTTTTATTTTTGATATGTTCCTAGAGAAAACTAAGTTGAAAGATGTTAGTAGCAATGATGCGGATTGGATCCGTGATCTGAGGATTATCCTTATTGCTGCACAGAAGAATTATGTCCTTGATGCACCGCTAGGTGACAGACCTATTGCAGGAGCAGATGCAGACGTTATGAACGTTTGGCTAGCTCAATATGATGACTACTTGATAGTTTAGTGCACCATGCTTACCATCTTAGAATCGGGACTTCAAAGACGTTTTGAACGTCATGGATCATATGAGATGTTCCAGGAGTTGAAGTTCATATTTAAAGCAAATACCCGAGTTGAGAGATATGAAGTCTCCAACAAGTTCTATAGCTAAAAGATGGAGGAGAATAGCTCAAGCAGTGAGCATGTGCTCAGATTGTCTGGGTACTACAGTCGCTTGAATCAAGTGGGAGTTAATCTTCCAGATAAAATAGTGATTGACAGAATTCTCTAGTCACCATCACCAAGTTAGTAGAACTTCGTGATGAACTATAGTATGCAAGGGATGACGAAAACGATTCTCGAGCTTTTCATGATGATGAAATCGATGAAGGTAGAAATCAAGAAAGAGCATCAAGTGTTGATGATTAACAAGACCACTAGTTTCAAGAAAAGGGCAAAGGGAAAGAAAGGGAACTTCAAGAAGAACGTCAAGCAAGTTGTTGCTCAAGTGAAGAAGCCCAAGTCTGGACCTAAGCCTGAGACTAAGTGCTTCTACTGCAAAGGGACTGGTCACTGGAAGCGGAACTACCCCAAGTATTTGGTGGATAAGAAGGATGGCAAAGTGAACAATGCTATATTTGATATACATGTTATTGATGTGTACTTTACTAGTGTTTATAGCAACCCCTCGATATTTGATACGGGTTCAGTTGCTAAGAGTAGTAACTCGAAATGGGAGTTGCGGAATGAACAGAGACTAGTTAAGGGTGAAGTGGCGATGTGTGTTGGAAGTGGTTCCAAGATTGATATGATCATCATCGCACACTCCCTATACTTTCGGGATTAGTGTTAAACCTAAATAAATTTTATTTGGTGTTTGCGTTGAGCATGAATATGATTTGATCATGTTTATTGCAATACTATTATTCATTTAAGTTAGAGAATAATTGTTGTTCTGTTTACATGAATAAAACCTTCTATGGTCATACACCCAATGAAAATGGTTCGTTGGATCTCGATCGTGGTGATACACATATTCATAATATTGAAGCCAAAAGATGCAAAGTTAATAATGATAGTGCAACTTATTTGTGGCACCGCCGTTTAGGTCATATTGGTGTAAAGCGCATGAAGAAACTCCATGTTGATGGGCTTTTGGAATCACTTGATTATGAATCATTTTGATGCTTCCGAACCATGCCTCATGGGCAAGATGACTAAGACTCCGTTCTCTGGAACAATGGAGCGAGCCGCTGACTTATTGGAAATAATACATACTGATGTATGTGGTCCAATGAGTGTTGACACTCACGGCGGGTATCATTGTTTTCTGACTTTCACATATGATTTGAGCAGATATGTGTATATCTACTTGATGAAACATTAGTCTGAAACATTTGAAAAATTCATATAATTTCAGAGTGAAGTGGAAAATCATCGTAACAAGAAAATAAATTTTCTACGATCTGATCGTGGAGGAGAATATTTGAGTTACGAGTTTGGTCTTCATTTGAAACAATGCGAAATAGTTTCGCAACTCAGGCCACCTGGAACACCACAGCGCAATGGTGTGTCCGAACATCATAACCGTACTTTATTAGATATGGTACAATCTATGATGTCTCTTACCGATTTACCACTATTGTTTTGGAGTTATGTATTAGAGACAGCTGCATTCACGTTAAATAGGGCACCATCTAAATCCGTTGAGACGACACCTTATGAACTGTGGTTTGGTAAGAAACCCAAGTTGTCGTTTCTTAAAGTTTGGGGTTGTGATGCTTATGTGAAAAAGTTTCATCCTAATAAGCTCAAACCCAAATCGGAGAAACATGTCTTCATAGGATACCCAAAGGAGACTGTTGGGTACACCTTCTATCACAGATCCGAAGGCAAGACATTTGTTGCTAAGAATGGATCCTTTCTAGAGAAGGAGTTTTTTCTCGAAAGAAGTGAGTGGGAGGAAAGTAGAACTTGATGAGGTAATTGTACCTTCTCCCGAATTGGAAAGTAGTTCATCACAGAAATCTGTTCCAGTGATGCCTACACCAATTAATGATGAAGTTAAGGATGATGATCATGAAACTTCAGATCAAGTTACTACCGAACCTCGTAGGTCAACCAGAGTACGTTCCGCACCAGAGTGGTACGGTAATCCTGTTCTGGAGGTCATGTTACTTGACCATGATGAAGCCGCGAACTATGAAGGAAGCGATGATGAGCCCAGATTCCGTGAAATGGTTTGAGGCCATGAAATCTGAGATAGGATCCATGTATGAGAACAAAGTGTGGATTTTGGTTGACTTGCCCGATGATCGGCAAGCCATAGAAAATAAATGGATCTTCAAGAGGAAGACGAACACTGATAGTAGTGTTACTATCTACAAATCTAGACTTGTCGAAAATGGTTTCGACAAAGTTCAAGGTGTTGACTGCGATGAGATTTTCTCACTCGTATCGATGCTTAAAGTTTGTCTGAATCATGTTAGCAATTGCCGCATTTTATGAAATCTGGCAAATGGATAACAAAACTGCAATCCTTAATGGATTTAATAAAGAAGAGTTGTATATGATGCAACCAGAAGGTTTTGTCAATCCTAAAGGTGCTAACAAAATGTGCAAGCTCCAGTGATCCATCTATAGACTGGTGCAAGCATCTCGAAGTTGGAATATACGCTTTGATGAGTTGATTAAAGCCTATAATTTTATACAGACTTGCGGTGAAGCCTGTATTTACAAGAAAGTGAGTGGGAGCACTACAGCCTTTCTGATACGTATATGTAAATGGCATATTGTTGATCAGAAATGATGTAGAATTTTCTGGAAAGCATAAAGGAGTATTTGGAAGGAGTTCTTCAAAGAAAGACCTCGGTGAAGCTGCTTACATATTGAGCACTAAGATCTATAGAGATAGATCAAGACGCTTGATAAGTATTTTCAATGAGTACATACCTTGACAGGATTTTGAAGTAGTTCAAAATGGAACAGTCAAAGAAAGAGTTCTTGTCTGTGTTACAAGGTGTGAAGTTGAGTAAGACTCAAAGCCCGACCACGACAGAAGATAGAGAGAGAATGAAAGTCATTCCCTATGCCTAAGCCATAGGTTCTATAAAGTATGCCATGATGTGTATCAGACCTATTGTATACCCTGCCCTGAGTTTGGAAAGGGAGTACAATAGTGATCTAGGAGTAGATCACTAAACAGCGGTCAAAATTATCCTTAGTGGAATATGGATATGTTTCTCGATTATGGAGGTGACAAAAGATTCGTCGTAAAGGGTTACGTCGATGCAAGTTTTGACACTAATTCAGATGACTCTAAGTCTCAATCTAGATACATATTGAAAGTGGGAGCAATTAGCTAGAGTAGCTTTGTGCAGAGCATTGTTGACATAGAAATTTGCAAAATACATACGGATCTGAATGTTGCACACCCGTTGACTAAACTTCTCTCACAAGCAAAACATGATCACACCTTAGTACTCTTTGGGTGTTAATCACATAGCAATGTGAACTAGATTATTGACTCTAGTAACCCTTTGGGTGTTGGTCACATGACGATGTGAACTATGGGTGTTAATCACATGGTGATGTGAACTATTAGTGTTAAATCACATGGCGATGTGAACTAGATTATTGGCTCTAGTGCAAGTGGGAGACTGAAGGAAATATGCCCTAGAGGCAATAATAAAGTTATTATTTATTTCCTTATTTCATGATAAATGTTTATTATTCATGCTAGAATTGTATTAACCAGAAACTTGATACATGTGTGAATACATAGACAAACAGAGTGTCACTAGTATGCCTCTACTTGACTAGCTCGTTGATCAAAGATGATTATGTTTCCTAGCCATAGACATGAGTTGTCATTTGATTAATGGCATCACATCATTAGTAGAATGATGTGATTGACTTGACCCATTTTGTTAGCTTAGCACGATGATCGTTTAGTTTGTTGCTATTGCTTTCTTCATGACTTATACATGTTCCTATGACTATGAGATTATGCAACTCCCGAATACCAGAGGAACACTTTGTGTGCTACCAAACGTCACAACGTAACTGAGTGATTATAAAGGTGCTCTACAGGTGTCTCTGAAGGTACTTGTTGAGTTGGCATAGATAAAGATTACAATTTGTCACTCCGATTGTCGAAGAGGTATCTCTGTGCCCTCTCGGTAATGCACATCATATTAAGCCTTGCAAGCAATGCAACTAATGAGTTAGTTGCGGGATGATGTATTACGGAGCGAGTAAAGAGACTTGCCGGTAATGAGATTGAACTAGGTATTGAGATACCGACGATCGAATCTCGGGCAAGTGCATGCCGATGACAAAGGGAACAACGTATGTTGTTATGCGGTTTGACCGATAAAGATCTTCGTAGAATATGTGGGAGCCAATATGAGCATCCAGGTTCCGATATTGGTTATTGATCGAAGACGTGTCTCGGTCATGTCTACATAGTTCTCGAACCCGTAGGGTCCGCACGCTTAACGTTCTGTGACGATTTGTATTATGAGTTATGTGATTTGATGTACCGAAGGTAGTTCGGAGTCCCGGATGAGATCGGGGACATGACGAGGAGTCTCAAAATGGTCGAGATGTAAAGATCGATATATTGGACGACTATATTCGGACATTGGAAAGGTTCCAACTGATTCAGGTATTTTTCAGAGTACAGGAGAGTTACGGGAATTCATATTGGTCCTTAATGGGCCATACGGGAAAGGAGAGAAAGGCCTCAAAGGGTGGCTTCACCCCTCCCCATGGACTGGTTCGAATTGGACTAGGGAGGGGGGCGCCCCCTTCCTTCCTTCTCCTTCTCCATTCCCTTTTTTCTATTCCATGTGGGAGGTGGAATCCTACTAGGACTAGGGAGTCCTAGTAGGACTCCACACTTGGGCGCCCTATGAGGGCCGGCCTCCTCCTCCCTCCATGCTTTATATACGTGGTCAGGGGGCTCCCCATAGACACACAAGTTGATCTGTTGATCTCACCCAGCCGTGTGCGGTGCCCCCCTCCACCATATTCCAGCTCGGTCATATCGTAGCGGTGCTTAGGCGAAGCCCTGCGTCGGTAGCAACATAATCACCATCATCATGTCGTCATGCTGACGGAACTCTCCCATGAAGCTCTGCTGGATCAGAGTTCGCGGGACGTCATCGAGCTGAACGCGTGCTGAACTCGAAGGTGCCATACATTCGGTACTTAGATTGGTCGGATCATGAAGATGTACGGCTACATCAACCGCGTTGTGCTAACGCTTCCGCTTATGGTCTACGAGGGTACGTAGACGACACTCTCCCCTCTTATTGCTATGCATCACCATGATCTTGCGTGTGCGTAGGAAAGTTTTGAGATTACTGCGTTCCCCAACAATAAAAAAGTCTAATTTTTTCTGAATTTCAGATGTTTTTTTGCATTTCTGTGTTAACTGAATTTCAGATTTATTTGCATTTTTGTGTTAGGTTTTTTGCTTTTATGACTGATTCTTCTTTTGCTGGAAACAAACACATGCGTACACAGGCTAGACAATGTCACGTCGATCAATTTAGCCAGGTCTAATACGCATGACACGCACGCACGCAAGAGTTGATGTGTGAGCACTATGCAGGTTTTGCCCCATGGTAATCCATGCAAAGTCAAAGGGCTAGATCCCATGGTCAAACGCTACAGGGTTAGGCGGGACGGGGGCCCTGGGGGGAGGGTAGAAATGCCACCGGAGCGTCGCACTGGGCCCTCATACATGTCGTATGGTGTGGTGGCATGTCTGAAGAGGCGGCACGCATGGCTACACGATATACGTGAAGGGGGAATTCAACCGGGAATGTGTTCCCGGTTCCGGACCTGTGTCAGATAGATGACCGGAGGGGGGATGTTCCATGTTCAGATAGTTAGAGGCATCTGACAGGTAAACGGACCACGTATTCGGATTTGTCTCGTCGTTTTGAGCAACTTTCATGTAGAAAACATTTTCATCGGAGTTACGGATTATTTTCTATGATTTTTCAAAGATTTAAACAAGTTCTGGATTTCGGAAATAGATCATAAATGCTAAGTGTACCCAAAAGTACACCCAACCCGCGGCTGTGTGGGGCTTATAAAGTGAAAAAGTGATTTTTCCAGAAGTAAATGATTCTCATTGATTGGGCACTATATATCCATGGAGCGGTTACAAATTTGTGAGAGTATTTCTAACCGCAAGCAGCGGTTGCTAATGCGTGAGACATAACAGTAACTACACTAAGCAGTTGCTAACATGAGAGAGGAAGTACAACTGCTTCTAGCAGTTAGAGAATACATAGTCGGTTCCTAAGTCGGTTCCTTAATTAGGACTTGATAATTAGTAAATAATCAAGTGCTCTAATTCTATTCCTAACACTCCCCCTTGGATCACGCATCTTCTAGAAGAATCCATCATCCAGTGCTTCTTGTATATTTCATCATCTAGTGCTTCTTATATAATCGTCATCCTGCTTGAGAATCATTTCTGCAATTTAAGAACCTCCCCCGAAAACCCTGTGGGAAAAATATGAGGAGTAATAGATACACCATTGAAAACTCCTTTAAAACCATGTGGGAAAAATATAAGGAGAAAACGATATGGTATAATTTATATTGCCTCATTAAAAATCTTTTATGAGAAAACTGATGCAAAAACTCATAAAAGAAAAGAGTACAATAATTATTATCTGATGATAACTAAAGGGTTATAATTCTAGGAGTTTTTCTCCCCCTGAAATTTGCAAATCTCGAAAACGTCTCATACCAATCCCATGAATACATTTCTGGAATGTTGAATTTGGTAAAGACTTTATGAACAAATCTGCTAAATTGTCACAAGATTTGGTTTGCAAAATATCAATTTCTCCATCTTTCTGTAATGAATGTGGAAAGAACAACTTAGGATAAATATGTTTTGTGATATTACTTTTAATATAACCCATTTGCATTTGAGCAATGCAAGCTGCATTATCTTCATAAATAATAGTTGGTGATCCTAATGAACCAATACCACACGAAGTTTGAATGTGGTTAATCATCCTGCGAAGCCATACACATTCCTTTGATGCTTCAAATAATGCAATTATTTCAGAATGATTAGTGGAAGTTGCTACGAGAGTCTGTTTTTGTGACTTCAATGGAAAAGCAGTTCCACCATATAAGAATACGAAACCTGTCTGTGACCTAGCATTGTGAGGATCAGATAAATAGCCAGCGTCAGTATATCCTACCATAGTCATATCTTGGTTTTTCTGATAGAATAAGCCAAGATCTTTTATGCCATGTAAATATCTAAATATATTCTTTACTCCTGTCCAATGACGTTTTGTTGGAGCAGCGCTATGTCTAGCTAGTAAATTTACCGCAAATGCAATATCAGGCCTGGTGCAATTTGCAAGGTACATTAGCGCACAAATAGCACTGAGATACGGGAAATCAGGTCCTAATATCTCTTCGTCATCATCCCGAGGTCTAAAAGGATCTTTATTCATATAAAGGGATCTGACAACCATGGGTGTTTTGGTTGGATATGATTTATCCATATTGAATTTTTCCAAAACCTTTTGAATATAAGCAGGTTGGTATACTAAAATTCCCGAGGGAAGATGCTCAAGTTGTATGCCTAAGCAAAATTTGGTCTTTCCCAAATCTTTCATCTCAAATTCCGTCATTAAATGATTGCGTGCTTCTTTTATATCATGTGTACTCCCAATGATATTGAGATCATCAACGTACACTGAGATCATGCAAAATCCATTTGAGGATTTCTTTATAAATACACAAGGGCAATCATCATTATTTGAGTATCCTTTCTGAATAAGAAACTCACTCAGTCGGTTATACCACATTCTACCCGACTGTTTTAAGCCATAGAGTGACTTTCGTAATTTTACACAATATGCGTTGCGATTTGCTTTTGGATTCGGCATTTTAAGTCCTTCAGGAACTTTCATATATGTGTCCGATTTGAGTGACCCATACGAGTATGCTGTCACTACGTCCATTAACTGCATAGATAAACTCATTTGTACTGCCAAAGATATTAAATATCGAAACGTTATTCCACTCATGACAGGAGAGTATGTATCATCATAATCGATGCCAGGTCTCTGTGTGAACCCTTGTGCTACAAGCCTCGCTTTATATCTCACCACCTCGTTGTTTTCATTCCTTTTTCGAACAAAAACCCATTTTGCTCCCACAGGGAAGACATTCTGAGGAGTAGGTATTACTGAGGAAAATACCTCTCTTTTGTTGAGCGAGCGCAGTTCTGCCTCAATTGCTTCCTTCCATTTAGGCCAATCAGGACGCTTGAGGCAATCCCTGACGGTCTTTGGTTCTGGATCCAGTTGAAGGGTTTCAGCAATTTCAGAGGCAAAATATATGTCGACAATTGTAGTCTCTCTGTTGTATGATTCTCCTGTTTCTATATAGTTTATGGAAATTTCTTTTATACCTTCAGACTCTATGTGATTTCCCACAACAATAGAGTCATGGTGTTCCGATGTCCCAACTACTATATTTGTATGCGCATTTATGCTGGGTTCTAGATGTTGATCATCTGATTGGTGTCCTTCAACTTGAGGTTGAATTGCATTTATTGGTAGAGGATTTGATTTCCTCTGTTTCCGCGGAGGCTTCTGAGAAGCTATATTCCGGCTAACCAGATTTCTCCCCCTCTTACTCTCATTTGGGGTTTGAGTGGTTTTACTTGGTACCTCCACTCGTTCTGGTGCATTAACAGCGGGAATATGTGATTTAGTGACACCTTTATGGTCAGTAAATGCATCTGGCAGATTATTTGCAATGTGTTGCAAATCTATAATCCTCTGAACTTCAGTTTCAGATTCTTTAGTACGTGGATCTAAGGACTGGATGCCTGTTACATTCCAATCTATTTCCTGACATTCTTTGTGGTTTGATTCTCCCCCTAATGCCGGGAAATGGTCCTCATCAAAAATAGAATCAGCGTATCGAGCAGTAAACAGGTCCCCTGTAAGAGGTTCAAGATATTTTATAATTGACGGAGAATTATAACCCACATAGATCCTAAGTTTTCTGTGGGGGCCCATGGTTGTACGCTGGGGTGGTGATATTGGTACGTATACCGCGCAACCGAATTTTCGCAGATGGGAAATACTTGGCTGAGTGCCACGAACTAGTTGCAGCGGGGAGGTTGTGTGGTATGTAGTTTGTCTGATTTGTATCAGATCTGCGGCGTGTAATACCGCATGTGCCCAACAAGATGTTGGCAAATTACAATTCTGTAATAATGGTCGAGCAATTAATTTTACTCTTTTGATGAGAGATTCAGCCAATCCATTTTGAGTATGAACATAAGGCACATAATGTTCTAAATTAATGCCCATAGCCATGCAATAGTCATTAAATGCGCGTGAAGAAAATTCAGCAACATTATCCATTTGAATTGTTTTTATCTTATTTTCGGGATGGTTTGCTCTTAATTTGATAATCTGAGCAATTAACTTGGCAAAGGCATGATTACGTGTGGATAATAGACATACATGTGACCATCTAGTAGATGCATCTATGAGTACCATGAAATACCTAAAGGGTCCTGATAGTGGTTGAATTGGACCACATATATCTCCTTGAATGCATTCAAGGAAATTTAATGACTCATTTTTTACTTTAAGATAAGATGGTTTTATAATTAATTTCCCACTTGCACATGCGGTGCACACAAAATCTGATGATTTGGGGAATCTTTTAGTTGGAAGGCTGTGACCAATAGAATTGTCAATAATTTTTCTCATCATCCCTATGCCAGGATGACCTAGGCGATCATGCCAAGTCTTGAATTTATCAAGGTCTTGAAAAATTATTTTGTACGCAACATGTGGTACGGGTTTTATATAACTATAATATAATCCAGATGAAAGTGAGGGGAATTTCTCAAGAATTTGTTTCTCAGACCCATTGCTCTTTGTTAAAAGCAAATATTCAGTATTATTTTCAGAGATAGTTTCCATATGGAAATTATTTGATCGAATGTCTTTGAAACTTAGAAGGGTGCGAGTAGATTCAGGATACAAGAGTGCATCCTCAATTACAATGGTAGTACCCATAGGCAGAACGAGTGTGGCTCGTCCTGAACCAATAATTGATGCATCGCGACCGGAAATGGTCATAATATTCCCTTATCTCTTAGTTAGAGTTTGGAAATATTTTATTTCCCTTAATATTGTGTTAGTGGTACAACTGTCCACCAAACATAGTTCTTCTTCCTTTGGATTATCTTCCCGTAAAATCTATATAGAGTAAGAGAATATTTTAGGATGAATTTTTATTCATTACTCACACATAAATACATACAAAGTATTCATATTACAGTTACACATATAAATATGACATTATGTCTGAATTACATAAGATGATTGGTCCGTAGGACTTTATTCTACTTAGAGTTATACAAATTATAACTTCCATTATTACAATAAAATAGCTGATAACATCAAATGAGTGATGTGGAGATTATATGAGATCTCCGTATGCGTCTTGGGTGTATTCCACTATCATGTTGTCGACACCAAGAAGATCTTCATCCTTCTTCCTTGTTTCCTTAGGAGCGCTTTGAGAAGTGCTAGCTTCAAGGTTCTCTTCTTGTTGTAAAGCGTTGAAGTGAGCTTCTGCTTTTCCACGAACTTGTTTGCCTTTCCCAGTGGATTTGAGATATAAATCCGCTAGATGCTTAGGAGTTCGGCATTTGCTAGTATGATGGTTAGTACATCCACACCTTTGACAAATCTCGGATTTGGTGTTTCGGTCATCTTTCTTAAAATGACCTTTACCTTTAGATTGACCAAATGTTTTCTGCTTGTTGTTCCTTTTCCACTTTCCATTGAATTTCTTGAAATTCTTTTTACTCCCCCCATACTTTTTAGTAGACTGAGTGTTAGCATGTGCTTCAGGGAGTGGCATGGAGCCCGTTGGGCGTGTCTGATGATTCTTCATGAGAAGTTCATCATGTTTCTCAGCCTGAAGTAAAGTGTATATGAGCTCAGAATACTTTTTGTATTTTTGTTGACGGTACTGTTGTTGTAGTACTCTCATCGAGGGGTGGAAAGTGCACAAGGTCTTCTCAATGAGATCTTCTGAAATTGCTTGGTTGCAAAATCTTAGTTTAGAATTAACCTTGTGAACTGCAGAGTTGTATGCTGCCACGGATTTGAAATCTTGGAACCTTATGAGGGACCATTCTCTTTGGGCTTCTGGTAGCATAACTGCTCTTTGTTGGTCATATCTCTCCTTGAGAGAGTTCCATAAAGCAAGTGGATCCTCCTCCATTAAATATTTTGTTTTTAAATCAGGATGGAGGTGATGCCTTATAAAACTTAATGCTCCATATTTGACTGCTTGCGGTATTTCCGCAGCGCCTTCAACAGGTGTGATAATTGTGGAACCAAGTTTACGACATTCTAATGCTATCTTGGTATCCATAGCCCATGATAAATAATTACTACCATCTAGCTCAAGTTCATGAAATTCTCTATTCATGATGCCACCCATTTTCCTGCATGTTGTGATCATGCATAAATTAGTTTTACTACGAGAGTAAAATTTAAGTAACAACAAATGCTTCAAAAGAACAAAGTTCTGAAGTATAGCTGATGCTTTATACTTATATGTGTAGACCTCATTTTATGTAAATGACACTTTGAAGATAGTCAACGTTGTGGTGTAGATCTCGCAGCAATGGAGAACATAATCTGGTTTTGACCAGTAGATGTTCATATATCCATTACCTTGTGCCATACTAAATTTTACAAAAACACTTTGAAGGTAGTCATCTGTCAAATGACTAGATGTAGACCTCACAGTAAGAGTGGATAGTCTGCAATTTGATGCAGTAGATCACACAGTTACCTTGTGTTTTGCAAGTATAATATTCGAGGTAATCACATCAATTTGCATATTTGGAGAGCACTCGAAGATAGTCATTTCGCCAGAACAAAAGAGGCGAAACGTAGATCTTTCAGCAATGAGAATAATCTGCAAAGTGCAGTAGATGCCTCATCTACCCTGTGATCCCGAAATATGAATTTGTAAATAAAAATTGTTGTACTTATGAACTACATATTCTAAAAGGAAATGCTGAAGCAATTATGTAGAATATGTACACGTAGTCTGAGACTTTATTTAGATAATACATGGTCTAGATATACAAACTTACAATACAGTACAGACTGAATATAATAAAGAAAGGTTCTTAGTACAATAAAATAGCACTCTCAAATAAACAGAACCGGCTGCTATGCAATATACAAATACTATGGCTATTCTCTGTTGAAAATGCCACAGCACCAGTAGCCATTTATTGGAGTTATTGGCCTGTAGGCCTGATTAGGTGAGGAGCGGGGAGAGTTGGCCTAGCCCATGCACCGACAGAGAGAGGATAAGGAGAGCAGGATCGCTAGTTTCCCTACGTCTCCGCCACTTCCAATTCCCCTTCTCTGTTCGTACCTGGACTCAGCACCGCTGCTCGTTAGCTCTCCCTGCCCCGTCTCGCCGTCTTCAACGGAAGCGAGTTGGGCCCCGCTTTGCAGCACGGCCTGCTCCGCTGCTGCTCGCCCCAGGGGCGCCGGTGAGGCCAAGGGCATCCGGCGACCACGCGCCACGAAGGGCTGCGTGGTTCTGCGCCATGGCCGCGGCGAATTGGCGCAGGATCCGGCGGGCTTTCGGCGGAGGCGTCGGAGGAAGAGGCGGTGCCGGAGGAGGAGGTGGTGTCGCCGGTGATGAATGTGGTGGCGTCGACGACGAGCCCTGGTCCTCTATCTCCTCTTCTTCAACCTTGATCTTGATGTTCAAGTCGGGGTTCGAAGGGTGGCCGCCGGTTCCCGCTACCGCCGGCGTCGGGGATGGGAGATCCGGGACGGGGCCGTATCCAGGAGGGATGAAGTGCTCCGGCACTTCGTTGATGGCGTCGGAGACGGCTTCCGCGGTGGTGCGCCCGTATGCGCTGGGCACGATTCGAACCCATACGGGGGCAGTGTTGGAAATATGCCCTAGAGGCAATAATAAATTGATTATTATTGTATTTCCTTGTTCATGATAATCGTTTATTATCCATGCTAGAATTGTATTGATAGGAAACTCAGATACATGTGTGGATACATAGACAACACCATGTCCCTAGTAAGCCTCTAGTTGACTAGCTCGTTAATCAATAGATGGTTACGGTTTCCTGACCATGGACATTGGATGTCGTTGATAACGGGATCACATCATTAGGAGAATGATGTGATGGACAAGACCCAATCCTAAGCCTAGCACAAGATCATGTAGTTCATATGCTAAAGATTTTCTAATGTCAAGTATCATTTCCTTAGACCATGAGATTGTGCAACTCCCGGATACCGTAGGAGTGCTTTGGGTGTGCCAAACGTCACAACGTAACTGGGTGGCTATAAAGGTACACTACGGGTATCTCCGAAAGTGTCTGTTGGGTTGGCACGAATCGAGATTGGGATTTGTCACTCCGTGTAAACGGAGAGGTATCTCTGGGCCCACTCGATAGGACATCATCATAATGTGCACAATGTGACCAAGGGGTTGATCACGGGATGATGTGTTACGGAACGAGTAAAGAGACTTGCCGGTAACGAGATTGAACAAGGTATCGGTATACCGACGATCGAATCTCGGGCAAGTACCATACCGCTAGACAAAGGGAATTGTATACGGGATCGATTGAGTCCTTGACATCGTGGTTCATCCGATGAGATCATCGTGGAACATGTGGGAGCCAACATGGGTATCCAGATCCCGCTGTTGGTTATTGACCGGAGAACATCTCGGTCATGTCTGCATGTCTCCCGAACCCGTAGGGTCTACACACTTAAGGTTCGATGACGCTAGGGTTATAAAGGAAGCTTGTATGTGGTTACCGAATGTTGTTCGGAGTCCCGGATGAGAACACGGACGTCACGAGGAGTTCCGGAATGGTCCGGAGGTAAAGATTTATATATAGGAAGTCCTGTTTCGGCCATCGGGACAAGTTTCGGGGTCATCGGTATTGTACCGGGACCACCGGAAGGGTCCCAGGGGCCCACCGGGTGGGGCCACCTGCCCCGGGGGGCCACATGGGCTGTAGGGGGGTGCGCCTTGGCCTACATGGGCCAAGGGCACCAGCCCCTAGAGGCCCATGCGCCAAGATAAGAGAAAAAGGGGAGAGTCCTAAAGGGGGAAGGCACCTCCGAGGTGCCTTGGGGAGGATGGACTCCTCCCCCCTCCTTAGCCGCACCCCTTCCTTGGAGGAGGGGGCAAGGCTGCGCCTCCCCCCTCTCCCCTGCCCCTATATATAGTGGAGGGGAGGGAGGGCATCCATACCTGAGCCCTTGGTGCCTCCCTCCCTCCCGTGACACCTCCTCCTCTCCCGTAGGTGCTTGGCGAAGCCCTGCAGGATTGCCACGCTCCTCCATCACCACCACGCCGTTGTGCTGCTGCTGGATGGAGTCTTCCTCAACCTCTCCCTCTCTCCTTGCTGGATCAAGGCGTGGGAGACATCATCGAGCTGTACGTGTGTTGAACGCGGAGGTGCCGTCCGTTCGGCACTAGGATCATCGGTGATCTGAATCACGACGAGTACGACTCCATCAACCTCGTTCACTTGAACGCTTCCGCTTAGCGATCTACAAGGGTATGTAGATGCACTCTCTTTCTACTCGTTGCTGGTCTCTCCATAGATAGATCTTGGTGATTCGTAAGAAAATTTTTGAATTTCTGCTACGTTCCCCAACAGTGGCATCATGAGCTAGGTCTATTGCGTAGATTCTTTGCACGAGTAGAACACAAAGTAGTTGTGGGCATCGATATTGTTCAATATGCTTGCCGTTACTAGTCTTATCTTGATTCGGTGGCATCGTGGGATGAAGCGGCCTGGACCAACCTTACACGTACGCTTACGTGAGACCGGTTCCACCGACAAACATGCACTAGTTGCATAAGGTGGCTGGAGGGTGTCTGTCTCTCCCACTTTAGTCGGATCGGATTCGATGAAAAGGGTCCTTATGAAGGGTAAATAGCAATTGGCATATCACGTTGTGGTTCATGCGTAGGTAAGAAACGTTCTTGCTAGAAACCCATAGCAGCCACGTAAAACATGCAAACAACAATTAGAGGACGTCTAACTTGTTTTTGCAGGGTATGCTTTGTGATGTGATATGGCCAACAAGAATGTGATGAATGATATGCGATGTATGAGATTGATCATGTTCTTGTAATAGGAATCACGACTTGCATGTCGATGAGTATGACAACCGGCAGGAGCCATAGGAGTTGTCTTTATTTATTTGTGACCTGCGTGTCAACTTAAACGTCATGTAATTACTTTACTTTATTGCTAACCGTTAGCCATAGTAGTAGAAGTAATAGTTGGCGAGGCAACTTCATGAAGACACGATGATGGAGATCATGATGATGGAGATCATGGTGTCATGCCGGTGACGATGATGATCATGGAGCCCCGAAGATGGAGATCAAAAGGAGCAAAGTGATATTGGCCATATCATGTCACTATTTGATTGCATGTGATGTTTATCATGTTTATGCATCTTATTTGCTTAGAACGACGGTAGTAAATAAGATGATCCCTTACAACAATTTCAAGAAGTGTTCTCCCCTAACTGTGCACCGTTGCGACAGTTCGTTGTTTCAAAACATCACGTGATGATCGGGTGTTTTATTCAGACGTTCAAATACAACGGGTGTTGACGAGCCTAGCATGTACAGACATGGCCTCGGAACACACGCGAAACACTTAGGGTTAACTTGACGAGCCTAGCATGTACAGACATGGCCTCGGAACACGGAGACCAAAAGATCGAGCATGAGTCGTATAGAAGATACGATCAACATGAAGATGTTCACCGATGATGACTAGTCCGTCTCACGTGATGATCGGACACGGCCTAGTTTGACTCGGATTATGTAATCACTTAGATGACTAGAGGGATGTCTATCTGAGTGGGAGTTCATAAGATGAACTTAATTATCCTGAACATAGTCAAAAGGTTTTTGCAAATTATGTCGTAGCTCACGCTATAGTTCTACTGTTTAGATATGTTCCTAGAGAAAAATTAGTTGAAAGTTGATAGTAGCAATTATGCGGACTAGGTCCGTAAACTGAGGATTGTCCTCATTGCTTCATAGAAGGCTTATGTCCTTAATGCACCGCTCAGTGTGTTGAACCTCGAACGTTGTCTGTGGTTGTTGCGAACATCTGACATACACGTTTTGATAACTACGTGATAGTTCAGTTAAACGGTTTAGAGTTGAGGCACCAAAGACGTTTTTGAAATATCGCGAAACATATGAGATGTTTTGAGGGCTGAAATTGGGATTTCAGGCTCGTGCCCATGTCAAGAGGTATAAGACCTCCGATGACTTTCTTAACCTGCAATCTAAGGAGAAAAGCTCAATTGTTGAGCTTGTGCTCAGATTGTCTGAGTACAACAATCATTTGAATCGAGTGGGAGTTGATCTTCCAGATAAGACAGTGATGGTTCTCCAAAGTCATTGCCACCAAGCTGTTAGAGCTTCGTGATGAACTATAACATATCAGGGATAGATATGATGATCCTTGAGGTATTCGCGATGTTTGACACCGCGAAAGTAGAAATCAAGAAGGAGCATCAATTGTTGATGGTTGGTGAAACCACTAGTTTCAAGAAGGGCAAGGGCAAGAAGGGATACTTCATGAAACGGCAAATCAGCTGCTGCTCTAGTGAAGAAACCCAAGGTAAAACCCAAAACCCGAGACTAAGTGCTTCTGTAATAAGGGGAACAACCACTAGAGCAGAATTACCCTAGATACTTGGTAGATAAGAAGGCTGGCAAGGTCGATAGAAGTATATTGGATATACATTGTGTTAATGTGTACTTTGCTAGTACTCCTAGTAGCACCAGGGTATTAGATACCGGTTCGGTTGCTAAGTGTTAGTAACTCGAAACAAAAGGCTACGGAATAAACGGAGACTAGCTAAAGGTGAGCTGACGATACGTGTTGGAAGTGTTTCCAAGTTTGATGTGATCTAACATCGCACGCTCCCTCTACCATCAAGATTAGTATTAAACCTGAATAAGTGCTCTTGCACCTAAAGGAATGGTTTATTGAATCTCGGTCGTAGTGATACACATTTTCATGCCAAAAGATATAAGATAGTAATGATAGTACCACTTACTTGTGGCACTGCCATGTAAGTCATAATGGTATAAAACGCATGAAGAAGCTCCATGTTGATGGATCTTTGGACTCACTCATTTTTGAAAAGTTTGAGACATGCGAACCATGTCTATTGGTATATATGCATGAAGAAACTCCATGCAAATGGACCGTTTTGACTCACTTGATTTTGAATCACTTGGGACATGCAAATCATACCACATGGGCAAGATGACTGAAAAGCCTCGTTTTCAGTAAGATGGAACAAGATAGCAACTTGTTGGAAGTAACACATTTTGATGTGTGCAGTCCAATAAGTGCTGAGGCATGCAGTGAATATCGTTATGTTCTTACTTCACAGATGATTCGAGTAGATGTTGAGTATATTTACTTGATGAATCACGAGTCTGAATTATTGAAAGGTTCAAGTAATTTCAGTGTGAAGTTGAAAGATCGTCGTGACAAGAGGATAAAAGATCTATGATATGATCATAGAGATGAATATCTGAATTACGAGTTTGGCACAGAATTAAGACATTGTGGAAATAGTTTCACAACTAATACAGCCTGGAACACCATAGTGTGATGGTGTGTCCGAACATCATAACTGCACCCTATTGGATATGATGCGTACCATGATGTCTCTTATCGAATTACCACTATTGTTCATGGGTTAGGCATTAGAGACAACCACATTCACTTTAAATAGGGCACCACGTAATTCCGATGAGATGACACCGTATGAATTATGGTTTAGAGAAACCTAAGTTGTCGTTTCTTAAAAGTTTGGGGCTGCGATGCTTATGTGGAAAGGTTTCAGGCTGATAAGCTCGAACCCAAAGCGGATAAATGCATCTTCATAGGACACCCAAAACAGTTGGGTATACCTCCTGTCTCAGATTCGAAAGCAATAAGGGATTGTTTCTAGAATCGGGTCCTTTCTCGAGGAAAAGTTTCTCTCGAAAGAATTGAGTGGGAGGATGGTGGAGACTTGATGAGGTTATTGAACCGTCTCTTCAACTAGTGTGTGGCAGGGCACAGGAAGTTGTTCCTGTGGCACCTACACCAATTGAAGTGGAAGCTTATGATAGTGATCATGAAACTTCAGATCAAGTCACTACCAAACCTCGTGGGATGACAAGGATGCATACTACTTCAGAGTGGTACGTAATCCTGTCTTGGAAGTCATGTTGCTAGACAACAATGAACCTACGAGCTATGGAGAAGCGATGGTGGGCCCGGATTCCGATAAATGGCTCAAGGCCATAAAACCCGAGAGAGGATCCATGTATGAAAACAAAGTGTAGACTTTGGAAGAACTACTTGATGGTCGTAAGGCTGTTAGGTACATATGGATTTTGAAAGGAAGACAGACAATAATGGTAAGTGTCACCATTGAGAAAGCTCGACTTGTCGTTGAGATGTTTTTCGACAAGTTCAAGGAGTTGACTACGATGAGACTTTCTCACTCGTAGCGATGCTAAGAGTCTGTTGGAATTATATTAGCAATTACTGCATTATTTATGAAATCTTGCAGATAGGATGTCAAAACATTGTTTCCTCCATGATTCTTGAGGAAAGGTTGTATGTGATACAACCGGAAGGTTTTGTCTATCCTGAAATATGCTAATAAGTATGCAAAGCTCCAGCAATCCTTCTGAGGACTGGAGTGAGCATCTCGGAGTTGGAATGTATGCTTTGATGATGATCAAAGATTTTGGGTGTATACAAAGTTTATGAGAAACTTGTATTTCCAAAGAAGTGAGTGGGAGCACTATAGAATTTCTGATGAATACATGTTGATCAGAAATGATGTAGAATTTCTGGAAAGCATATAGGGTTATTTGGAAGTGTTTTTCAATGGAAAGCCTGGATTAAGCTACTTGAACATTGAGCATCAAGATCTATAAGGATAGATCAAAACGCTTAATGGTACTTTCAAATGAGCACATACCTTGACATGATCTTGAAGGTGTTCAAGATGGATCAGTCAAAGAAGGAGTTCTTACCTGAGTTGTGAGGTATGAAGTTAAGACTTAAAGCTCGACCACGGCAGAACAGAGAGAAAGGACGAAGGTCGTCCCCTATGCTTAAGACATAGGCTCTACAGTATGCTATGATGTGTGGCGCACCTGAAGTGTGCCTTGCCATGAGTCAGTCAAGGGGTACAAGAGTGATCCAAGAACGGATCACAGGACAATGGTCAAAGTTATCCTTAGTAACTAGTGGACTAAGGAATTTTCTCGATTATGGAGGTGGTAAAAGAGTTCGTCGTAAAGGGTTACGCCGATGCAAACTTTGACACTAATCCAGATTATTCTGAGTAGTAAACTGGATTCGTATAGTAGAATAGTTATTTGGAATAGCTCCAAATGTAGCGTAGTAGTTGCATCTACAAAATGACATAAGAAATTTGTGAAGTACATACGGATCTGAAAGATTCAGACCCGTTGACTAAAACCTCTCTCACAAGCAAAACATGATCAAACCCAGAACTCATTGAGTGTTAATCACATAGTGATGTGAACTAGATTATTGACTCTAGTAAACTCTTTGGATGTTGGTCACATGGCGATGTGACCTGTGAGTGTTAATCACATGGCGATGTGAACTAGATTATTGACTCTAGTGCAAGTGGGAGACTATTGGAAATATGCCCTAGAGGCAATAATAAATTGATTATTATTGTATTTCCTTGTTCATGATAATCGTTTATTATCCATGCTAGAATTGTATTGATAGGAAACTCAGATACATGTGTGGATACATAGACAACACCATGTCCCTAGTAAGCCTCTAGTTGACTAGCTCGTTAATCAATAGATGGTTACGGTTTCCTGACCATGGACATTGGATGTCGTTGATAACGGGATCACATCATTAGGAGAATGATGTGATGGACAAGACCCAATCCTAAGCCTAGCACAAGATCATGTAGTTCATATGCTAAAGATTTTCTAATGTCAAGTATCATTTCCTTAGACCATGAGATTGTGCAACTCCCGGATACCGTAGGAGTGCTTTGGGTGTGCCAAACGTCACAACGTAACTGGGTGGCTATAAAGGTACACTACGGGTATCTCCGAAAGTGTCTGTTGGGTTGGCACGAATCGAGATTGGGATTTGTCACTCCGTGTAAACGGAGAGGTATCTCTGGGCCCACTCGGTAGGACATCATCATAATGTGCACAATGTGACCAAGGGGTTGATCACGGGATGATGTGTTACGGAACGAGTAAAGAGACTTGCCGGTAACGAGATTGAACAAGGTATCGGTATACCGACGATCGAATCTCGGGCAAGTACCATACCGCTAGACAAAGGGAATTGTATACGGG
The DNA here is from genome assembly GCF_018294505.1 of Triticum aestivum. Classification (NCBI taxonomy): domain Eukaryota; kingdom Viridiplantae; phylum Streptophyta; class Magnoliopsida; order Poales; family Poaceae; genus Triticum; species Triticum aestivum. The sequence goes on from NC_057797.1 coordinate 74,893,639, forward strand.
ATCGATTGAGTCCTTGACATCGTGGTTCATCCGATGAGATCATCGTGGAACATGTGGGAGCCAACATGGGTATCCAGATCCCGCTGTTGGTTATTGACCGGAGAACATCTCGGTCATGTCTGCATGTCTCCCGAACCCGTAGGGTCTACACACTTAAGGTTCGATGACGCTAGGGTTATAAAGGAAGCTTGTATGTGGTTACCGAATGTTGTTCGGAGTCCCAGATGAGATCACGGACGTCACGAGGAGTTCCGGAATGGTCCGGAGGTAAAGATTTATATATAGGAAGTCCTGTTTCAGCCATCGGGACAAGTTTCGGGGTCATCGGTATTGTACCGGGACCACCGGAAGGGTCCCGGGGGCCCACCGGGTGGGGCCACCTGCCCCGGGGGGCCACATGGGCTGTAGGGGGTGCGCCTTGGCCTACATGGGCCAAGGGCACCAGCCCCTAGAGGCCCATGCGCCAAGATAAGAGAAAAAGGGGAGAGTCCTAAAGGGGGAAGGCACCTCCGAGGTGCCTTGGGGAGGATGGACTCCTCCCCCCTCCTTAGCCGCACCCCTTCCTTGGAGGAGGGGGCAAGGCTGAGCCTCCCCCCTCTCCCCTGCCCCTATATATAGTGGAGGGGAGGGAGGGCATCCATACCTGAGCCCTTGGTGCCTCCCTCCCTCCCGTGACACCTCCTCCTCTCCCGTAGGTGCTTGGCGAAGCCCTGCAGGATTGCCACGCTCCTCCATCACCACCACGCCGTTGTGCTGCTGCTGGATGGAGTCTTCCTCAACCTCTCCCTCTCTCCTTGCTGGATCAAGGCGTGGGAGACATCATCGAGCTGTACGTGTGTTGAACGCGGAGGTGCCGTCCGTTCGGCACTAGGATCATCGGTGATCTGAATCACGACGAGTACGACTCCATCAACCTCGTTCACTTGAACGCTTCCGCTTAGCGATCTACAAGGGTATGTAGATGCACTCTCTTTCTACTCATTGCTGGTCTCTCCATAGATAGATCTTGGTGATTCGTAAGAAAATTTTTGAATTTCTGCTACGTTCCCCAACAGGCAGAGGCGGTGGCGCGAGTTCGCAAGGGAACATCTCTTCTTCTCCGAGGAATGGCGCCGATGGACCTCCAAGGAGCCAGTCCATCGGAGGGATGGTGAAGATAGATGGCGGCGGAGTCGTTGGTACGATGTAGTCGTCGGCGACGGCCGGAGCCGGAGCCGAAGGCCCAGCATGGTTTGCAGCGGTGGTCGGAGCCGAGGGTCCAGCCTGGTGCACCGTTGGTGCTCGCCCACGGAGCGGGCGGTTGCCTTGGCGTGCGTACCCACGGCGGCGGTTCTGGCGGTGGTTCCAGGCGAAAAAGCGGCGGCGAGGGCCACTCCTTGCGCCAAGTCCTTGACGGCGCCGGTGACTTGCAGCACGGTGGCGATGGGTGCGTGGACAGCGACAGTTCTCTCTCTGGAGGAAGCGTGCAATGGCGAAAGCAATCGACGGCAGGTCCCTCCCTGCCATTCTTACCTTTCCTGTGATGGCTCTCTGTCGCTCTCGGCAGAGCGAGTACTGATAACGTATAAAGTGAAAAAGTGATTTTTCCAGAAGTAAATGATTCTTATTGATTGGGCACTATATATACAGGGAGCGGTTACAAATTTGTGAGAGTATTTCTAACCGCAAGCAGCGGTTGCTAATGCGTGAGACATAACAGTAACTGCACTAAGTAGTTGCTAACATGAGAGAGGAAGTACAACTGCTTCTAGCAGTTAGAGAATACATAGTCGGTTCCTAAGTCGGTTCCTTAATTAGGACTTGATAATTAGTAAATAATCAAGTGCTCTAATTCTATTCCTAACAGGGTTGATAGAGGGCCCAGTCAACTGCCCAGTCAGCAGTTGACTGGTCAAAGGCCCGTGTGGGACCCATGTGTCATTGACTGAACAGTTAAATGATTTAAATTAATCTAATTAAATCATGGGGCCGAGCTGTTAGTACCTAATAACTCAATTAAATTTAGCTATTAGTTAATTAACTAATAGTGCAGGGTGGGGCCACCTGTCATTAGGCCAACTCTAAGTAATTATAAAAAAATAGGGGCTAATCCCCATTGAACAGAGCCGGCCCCTTCGAGCGATGGCTCAAGGCCATGGCTGGGACGCGCGGCCGCTACAGAGGAGCACCGGCGGACGGTGCCCAGCGCGCGGGGCGGGGAGCAGCGCACGGCGCCGGGCCGCAACGGCCGGAGGCGGCGAGCAGCACTCGGCGCGGTGTCGCGCAGGAAGCAGTGGGGCGGCGGAGGCGAGAGGCTCGAGCGGCAGAGAGCATGCGGGGGAGGCGCGGCCTGGGGCGCGTGGCCAAGGCAAGGCCTTGCCGTTGCCGGAGCTAGGCGTGGCGCGACGGGCGTCGTCAGGGGAGCAGCAGAAACAAGCGGCAGCAGCAGCAGCAACAGCATCAAGCAGGGCAAGTAGCAACGGCAGTAGCATCGCAGGAACTGCGGGAGCACGTACGCAGACGCTGAACTACGGCCATGGCAGCCACCTGTTCGTACAGGCGATACGACGAGGGATCCGAGACCGGGGTGAGGGGGATTCAGAGGAGCAGCTCACCGGGGAGGCACAAGGGGGGCCCGATGACGGCTTAGTAGCTGCAGGCTCGCCGGAATCGCCGATATTTGTCGGCAACCCGAGGAAGAAGAGGGCGGCGTCAAGGGCGATGCAGGGGCTCCGGGCTCGAGGTCGTGGACGAAGAGGAAGAAGAAGACGATGGCAATTCTCCTGGTGCATTCCTAGCCAGCGGGGAGTCAGTGGCCGCGCGATGACGATGGCCATGGCAGCAGCAGCGCTCGGCGTCAAACAAATCGCGAGAACAAAAGAGAGGGAGAGCGATTGGGCGGCTAGGGTTCGTCAAGGGAGGGAGGAGGGCGTCGGGGCGTCCTCTTATCCACACGGAGAGAGCGGGGATGACCGCCACGGGACCAGGGGCGCCATGGGATGGCCGCCACGACCCCCCCGCCTCCTGTAGCGAGGTTGGGGATGAGGTGGAGGTGGGCTGCCCAATGTTGTTAGACGGGCCAAAGTGCACAAAGGCACTAGAGCCCATTAACACATAGTAGTTAGGCCTTTCCCTTTTATTTATTTTACACTGATTGCAGAATCCGTTTGTAATATTTTGAGCTGTTAATTGGTTTTTGTAAAAATGTGGAACTTGGCCACATAAATACATTACAATATTTGGCACTACCACAAAAATTTTGGTAGGAGATTGAATTGATTTGGATTTTTCACAAATGGAAAAGTATAAGAAAAGGGTGATTTGGAACTATTTTAATTTCCAAGGGAAATTAAATATCTCAAATGATGTTGAATCATTCATGAAAATTAGTTAGCTAATATCTTCAACCCACCGAACATTTTTACTTGACAGTTTGAAGCAATAAAAATTTGACTTGTTTTCGGAATTTGAATTTGACCTGTGTTTGAAACAAGTGGGTTTAGCAAGAGTAACAGTGGTGACATGGCATCATTAACAGAGGATTATTGTAGTTTAATTATCCGGGCGTCACAGCTACCCCCCCCAGGTACCCCGTCCCGTCTAACCTTGACACAGACGACCGCCGGGTCTAGCCCTTTGACTTTCATCAGACGGAGTTTGACCGGTGGACCTTTTCACATGGTTGCCATAGCCCAGCCATAGCTACACCCCCCAACACAGTCCCGGCATAACCCACCCCAAGATTCCCTCCGTGTCGGCCCGAGGTGGCCGTTTCCCCCCTACGGGACACGGCGGCAGCGACGCCCGGCCGTGAGGGGGGGCACACCCCGGAGCCGCGTGCTGGGTGCCTGCGCTGCCACCATGTTTCCACAACCGTAGGAGGGCCCACCGCA